>NC_050472.1:779283-1079283 GCF_013373865.1 Monomorium pharaonis | reverse complement strand
CAATTAATATTTTGTAATTTTTGTTGCTTGTAAGTTTTGATAAAATTATATTTCTAAAACTAAATATAATCTAAAACAATAGCCCATTCAATCTCAAGAAACTTTAAAAAATTATATAAATGGATTCAATATAATCCAAAGACAAGAAGTACGCAAAGATTGAAAATATGATTTTACAAGAAATTATTCCAAGATATTGATATTATTTAGTGTCATGTCCTCATATTTTTCGCAATAATTTATTCTTCTTCATTTGTCTATTTTAAATCAAAGTTACAAGTCAAGGAATATACATATATATATATATTTTTTTTAAATAATCTTTTGTATATGTGTGTGTGTGTGTGTGTGTGTGTGTGTGCGTGTGTTTTGTGAAGATATTTCAAAAAATGTTGTAAATTGCATGTGCGTGCAAACATGCAATTTAATTTATATTTCTGTGCAATTAAAAATTTTTTATTTTTGATTTGATTTTGCGTATATTAGATAAAATAAAAAAAATATTCTAAGAGTATCAAAAATAAAATTTAATACTATCTCTCTAATTAAGAAACTTTCTTCATCATTTGTTTCAAATTGTTCACACCAAGAAAGGTTTATATGTATCTCTAACTTAAATTAATATATTTAGAGATATTAGAAAATTATTTCACATAATTCAAAGTGTCAGAAAACAATCTACTTTTCTTTAACAAAAATTTTTTACGATATTTTTTAGTCGATTAAAAAATTAATTAAGAATAGGTTTAAAAGAGTGTTTAATTAACGGAAATTAGATCATAAGTATCGCATCTATTGATCATACAATAAACTTATGTTATCCATTTGATAAATACAACCTGTCGTTGGCGATTCAGTCGATTGCACTCGCTGTTGTATGTGTTCAGTCGTAGGAGTTCTTGCGGCGGTAGTGGCTTCTGGCATTTCCTCGTCATGCTCTTGCATGTCGACAGTACTTTGTCCAAGATCTCTAGATTCCTGATCCTGCAGATGATCCTTCTCAATAGTCACGTCATCCGCCTCCATTGCGGAAGCTGACGTATCCTCCATCGCGTGCGTCGGCTCCTCTGATAGCGCGATAGACGACGGCGTCGGTCTTCTACCTTGACGACTGCGCGCTTTGTAGGCCTCTACAGCTTCGGAGATATGCGTACACCAGAGCTTGCGTTCTGCCGAGGACGGCGCCACCAGATTGTACATCTGCGCGCCGTTTTCCGAAGTGTTGACAAGATAAAGGGAATCCTTCTCAGCGGCGTTGTGACGCACTAGCACGGTGGACAGCTTGACAATCGGGCTCAGCACGGAGTTGCCCGCCTGGTTGGTCGTGTTGATAAATTTGAGCAGATACTTATCGTCCTGCCGATGTAGAAAGAAGATCGTATCATCGAGTAGCACCACATGTAAATCGACTGGTTTCGGCACCGAACGATTTTGCATCGATCGATTCGGCTCAGTGCGTCGCCACTGTAGCGGACCTTCGTAGATCAGCTTGCGCTTTGTGATATCGAGATTCTTAAATTCCTGCACAGTTGGATGGTCGAACTTGTCGAAGGCTGACCGATCGATTGTTCGTTGAATCTCAATAAGGCGTTGATGATCCTCAGCTTCCTTCACTGCCTGATTCACACGACTCAGGATCTCCTTGCTACGCTCGAGGCTGCGGCATATTGCCGCTTTCTCCTTTTCGTTACTATCTAGTGTGTACTTGGCGAGATTTTCAAAGAGTAATGGGTACTTGGTGAGTCGCAGCATACCAGTAAGTATGTGATCTTTCAACTGAAGTCGACGGCATAACGGATTCGCTTCCACCTCGTTCAAGAAGGCATTCAACTTAGAATCCTTACGTCGACGATCACGCAGAGCATCCAGGGCGACTTGCTGCTTGGCACAGTAAGTCGACGCAGCCTTTTCGAATATCTCACCAGCCTCGCCATCAAACATTTCCAGCAGAAGATCGCCTACGTCGTTCACGCATGGGTTCTCCTTCTTCTTCCGTTTCATTGCTTGATTAAAACGCGAGTGTATCATCAACATTTCGTCTAGATTAGAGAAAAGCAATTGTATCTGATCTAATGGCAGCACTTGAGACTCCAATAAAGGCTTGTGAAAGACGTGTGAAAGCACTTTCAATGCACGAACGTGTGAGCGTTCGGTGTGAAACAATTCTGAAAGAAAAAAGATATTTTATAAAATTACTAATAAAATTTCTAATTGTCTTTTAAATTGTAACAAAAGTTAATTATACTCACCGTTAATAACATCTTGTCTTTTCTTTTCAGTGTTACTGAGTTGCGCGAGAACGTCTTCGGAGACAGCCTGACTCCAATCCGGTGGATCGGCCTCAACGTCAACATCACTGTCCCACGAAGTTGACGCGTTCGCCGCCGATGAAGATGGATGCACCTGCTCCAAACTAGTACTAGGACTATCCAGGCTCCTCGTTGAAAGACTGCTATTCGATGAACTACCAGCCGAGTTCCCGGGAAATGTGCCGGAAGGATCGCAATCACTGGAACCGACTCTACAGTCAATCGTTAGCAATATATATATTTTACTACTTACTAACTATGATATACCTAATGTTTGATATCATCGATGCAATTCGCATCATCATCATATTGATATTATACAAATACATCAGTATTTTTAAGTTAAGAAACACTGAAAAAAGAACATTTTTATTTTGAGAATATTTATACTTTTGAAGTGTTAAATATTAAAATGAGATTATATAGCGCTAAACAAATAATTTGCTTATGTGAAAAAAAATGCAATAAGAAAAATTGCATAGTTTTATCAAGAAAAATATATTCTTAATACTCAATAACCATTTTTATGAATTGAGACGACAAAATATCAAATAGAAAATATCTTTCAAGATCTAGAACTTTTAATACTAATATTTAATATTGATATAATATCAAAACAATTGTTAAAATATTAAACGTATTGAGCTGTTTACATAACTGTTACAATATTGAAATAAAATTATAAAATTTGGCTGAAATTTAATTTATTAAATTCTTTGTGTGTGTGTGTGTGCGCGCGCGCGCGTTGTGTTTGTACAGATACACAGTTTCTGCATATTCAAATTATACTCTTACTTATATATGAAATTAAAGAGTTTATAGAAAAAAGAAAAAATGATAATGTGTTGATTCACATAATTTTCTTGAAACATTTTCAAAGTTTTGAAATTTTACAATTTTATTTTCTTTTAATTCAAAATATTATAATATATTAACTATTTATGACATGTCAGAATTTTCAAATGTTTCTAAATTTATGAACAAAAATGTATAGAATGTATATAAAGGTAACATATATATGCAAATATATATCGTTGAAAAAAGCCATAAAAATGCACAATATAAAAAACTTAGTCTTTCAATCATTTCCTCATGTTTAAAAAAATTTTTCAAATTGAGGCTTTCATGCACACATGCATCAAGATAGAATATTTATATTTTGAAACTTTTTTTCTTTCATGATATGAAAAATATTGCAATTCTTTTTTTTTATTCAAAACTTTTCATACGTAATGAAATACAAAGTAGACACGATATTAATAATTTGAGATATATTTCTAATAACAATATTGTATAAAAAAATACTAGTGTGAACAAAAAGTATTATCTTAATCAATACTATACATGGTATAATTTTTAAATGTAATATTTATCTTTTTTGGAATCAAAAGTCTAACAAAACAATATTATTTTAGTTGTTTAATTTTTAGAATTGAGTTCCTTAAAATCGTAATTTATAATATTCCTTTAAAATGTATTTTATAAAATTTCATAAACTAGAAACTAATTGACGACATACGAACTAAAACAAGATAATATAAAGAAAACACATAATTGTATAGAAAATCTTATCACATTCCAATACTGGAACATATATTTTCTCTGTACAGAAATAAAATTATCAAACTAATTTTTTCTATCCGTCTTTGTGGGTAAGAATATAAAATAAAGACATCAAAAGGTAAACATTTTACAAATGTTAGAATATTTTGAAATATAAAATTTATGAAGTGTATTTTAAATTATTTAATTTATTAATTTTATTTTAATTTATATTTTTAAAAATGTTGATATTTTTCTATCTGTCGAAAATTATAATCTCGATTAAAAAATTTCGTTGATCATAATCATTTGATTGATCTGTAAATTAAATTATTTATTTATTTTTTAAATCATTACAACTGTTTTAGATGTTAAGTTTAGACCCCGTATTATGTAAATATTAACTTTTGAAAAATCTTGATAATTGTTCTAAATAATATGTAAAACACGTATAGTTTTCTTTTATTTCCCTTCATTCGTCTGCAATAAAATTTTCATTAAAAGTAATGATAATTAACTTGTCTAACACATACGGGGTTGAACATTTTAACAATATTGAATCAACATTACAATATTCCAACATCATAATAACGTTGTAACGTTATTGGAATGTTCTGCTGTGTGTGGGAAATATAAGAATATAATCTCCCCTGCTGTAAAAAAAAATACCTTTCAGACCTCGTACGTCGTTCGTTAAAGCAATGCGGATATTCGCGTGCAATGGCAATAGTGGCATCATCGTTCGATGCTTCGACGTGCACTTCGGTGTCGTTTTCGTCGGCATCTGAATACTTGTTTGAAATGACGATATTGGCCAACTGATCTGGACGCGAGGCCGACTCCAGTAGTGACGGATCAACGACGGAGCCTCTGTCGTTAGACGCGGTTCGAGGGCGAACGCGTCGCGAGCCGCGCTGCCTCATTTCTTTGTTTTTCCTTAACTCGTTCGAGAGTTTCAGAGAGTCCGTCACATCACGCGACGTAAGAAACCTTGCATTATCTAAGCGGTCGGCGCTTCTCGAACTTTTTTGTCAGTTTGTATCGTCACACTTTAGTGAGCCTCACATGTATATCGAAAATGTTCAGATTAGCAGATGTACTTTCGCGCGTGATGAAATAGCGATGACTTTAAAGGTTGCCGGTTCAATACCGAAGGTCGTGTAGCAATACACTGACATTTAAATCTAAATTGCATCTCTCAATAGAGAGACCTTTAAAGAAAATGTAGAATACATAAAGTATTCGCAAGTTTTTCTTTAAAAAAAAGGGAGGTTAATACATAGATATATCTTTATACGGAGAGAATTTTTATTTTTAGAATTTACCTCTAAAACCATAATCGTGGGACAAAATGGATTTCAAAGAATTTTACTAAATTTTATTGAAATTGACTACACACACGCACGCACGCACGCACACACAGTAAAATTCTTCAAAATGTTACACGATTAATATGATTTTGTAAGAGTAAAAAAGTAAATCCCAAGAGACAATTCTCTTCATATGAAGAGATACATTTGTGTATCTTTAGTGTAACGTTAGTGTCGATTTAAACATAAATGTTGAAAACATGATTTGAAAAGTTATCATTAAAAAACAGATTTGTAATCTATATTCCAAAAATGTTTTGATATCAACTATAAGACTACATATAATAAAAAATAAGAGTTCTTATTTAAAAATTGAAAATGACCTTAAAAAGTTATCCAAAACCGAACTAATAACTAAACATTGTATATCTTCTTTGAAACGTTTATATCAATAGTTTCGAGAAATCACACTGTGCTAAAGAATCGAAAAATCTACAGTTCAAAGAAAATGCGCTCAGTGAGGAACATCCTGTACAGTCGTATTGATTCGAAGGTATCGATCGCTTCGGAAATAAAAGCCAAGACATATCCGTGGCTCTGACATCATTCGGTTTACCAACGTGCACACATATTGGACCACCTTGATAAAACGAATCGGTCCTTTTTCTTTTAAACTATTATCGATTTTTTAAAATAAACTTCCAATTTAAATGTCAGTAAAAATATAAATAAATTGTAAATTTTATATTTTTCTTAACATTAAAACTATTTAATAGAATTTTTAATTTAATCAGATCAATTGAAGAGAATTCGAGTTAACCACCGAGTATTTCTATTTCAAGCAGTTCAAACAATTTAGTCACACGATTTGTTCGAGTCTTTTGTCTAAACTTTCAAGCGAATGTGTTATGCCTGAAAACATTTCCTATTCTCGATTTTGCTGTAGAATATGTAAGATGTTCTCAACTGTGACAAACAACGGTAAATTATTGAGATTAAGATACCATCACAATTTCGAGATATGTAGTAATTTTTAAATAAAGAATTTCGAGTCTAAGATTTAAATGAAGAATGACCAATAAAGTATTCTAAAATTTGTACATTTAGGCATAATTGTTATTACACCAGTATTTCAAAGATTAACATATTTCTATAGCTTTAATTTGAATACATTCGTACGTTTTTTAAGGAAATTATTCAATATTTTTACTCAAAAACTTAATCAAATTTTAAGAATAAGTTTATAATTAATATATCAAAAATTTACCCAAAATTTTTCAAATAGTTTTCACCATAATTTATTTTAATAGCATTGAGAGAGAGAGAGAGAGAGAGAGAGAGATTTATGTGACAGTTGTGATTTAATCGCATGCAAGATATAAGAATTTTGAAAAATCTATATTCGTGAAAAAGAGAATGGAGTTAAAAGAACATATTAGAAATAAAAGATTTAATTTCATCATGTCGTCATTTTCGTGTAAATACAATGAAACATTCATTTAAATTAATTACATAGTTCTCTCAAATATGACGTTACATTAATGAAAATATCACAATGGTTGCTTACATTTAAATCATTAGAATAGAATTACAAATAACTCTTCTAATTTTCTCCACGTCAATATTTACTCATATTATAAAGAAAATATTTTTAAGTAACAAATTATTGTTTTTATGTTTTTATACGTAAATTTTAATTACTATTTTTTTGAAGAGTAACAATACCAAAAGTTCCTGTGTCATAAAACACATGTCTAATTGAAAGTTAGTAACTTTGAAGTTGAACCTCCTTAAATTGTGATGTTGCAATATTCGAGATGCAACAGCGAACATCACACAGGAAACTTCCAACTCAAACTCTGTTATTGTTTATGTTACACTGCCAATAAAACAAACTACATTTACAGTATTTTTTTTTAATTTTCTGACCGTATGTAAGTAACCATGAGTGTAATACAGCTTTTTCGTGACTTTTATAATCATTTCGAAATACTTTAAATGCAGAATTGGGAAAGTTGATATTCTTTTTAAACTAAAGTAAGTTAAAACTAATTTATACAATTAATTTAATTACATTAAAAGTGTGAAGATTAAATCAAGTTAAATCAAAAGTTAACTTTAAGAAGTAATATTTATATTAAATTTGTTGTAATGTCGTAGGTTTTAAAAAATTATATTACTCTAAAGCTCAATTGCACCGATATTGTTTTGATATTGTTATACAATATGGTTTTAAGCAAGACTTAAACATATATTTGTCTTTATCTTTCTCTTTAAATAAAAACACATACACATTTAAGTCTCACTTAAAGTTAAAATGATGTCCATGCATCCAGGTCCTAGCAGCAAAACAATTACTATATGAATCATCAAAAAATTATTTTATTTATAATTTGAGTTATACATATATGAAATAAAACAAAGAAATATTATTTTTATACAGGAATATATTCTTTTATGTGTGTAAATTTTTAACTTGAGAAAAGTTAAAAAGTTTTTGTATTTAAAAAATAATTAGTTTTAAAAATAACTAATTAAAAATTAACTCATTTAAAATTGACTAAATTAAGTTCAAAGTTATTAACTTTTTAAGTACCCAATTCTATCGAGAATTGCTGCAAATGTATATATCAACATGCCATTTATCAATATGCTCCTTGGCATTGAAATTAGTCAAATATTTGAAGAGCAACAACTGTGCGTTTCAAGGATTTAAGATATTTACGGAGGTACATTTATTAAATTATCCTCTTAACTAATTTTATGATATAAAAAACGATGAGTTTTGTAATTTTAAACTTATTGTTTGCGTTCCATTAAAAAAAATTCTCATACTTAGACTTGTTTTAATTGTTAATACAAAGGAAATAATAATCTTTGCCAAGATACCTCGCTAAATATTGTAAGTTGTATTAGAAAGGAATAAAACTAATTTTCAAGTTTTTAAAAAATTCTTATAGAAATACCGTTTCTCGTCACACACACACACACACACACACACACACACACACACACACACACACACACACACACACACACACACACACCGCGCGCGCGCGCGCGCGCTTTCCACGTAGGGCTTCCTATGAAATTATAAAAATACGAAAAAATTAAAAACATAAATATTCGATGGGATATTATGTAAAATAATATCATAAATTAATGAGATGTGAGCTTTAATCAAATGTTTACTGAAGATTTTACTTCTATTACAGAACTATTAATTTCAGCAAAAAGCTTGTACATACAAACATCTTAGTAAGCGATATGCAAAATAAATCATCGAAAATGCATAGACTTTTAAACAATTTTAAATGAAAGCATAATAAAATAAAATCAGTTTGTTTTGATAATATCACACACACATACGCACGCACACACACACATACACACACACTTTCTGAGTACTTTCAAGTAGAACTATGATATATGTGTACATATAAAACTATCTCGGTATCTTGCAATATGCACAAAATAAAAATGGTAGCTATAGTTTAATTAAGAAACATTAACAATTATTATAATTATAAAAAAATTTAAATATATTTATCATGTTCATCAATTTAAAGTATTTTAAGTAAGTTAACAGATATGATATTTGGACAAAATCTTCAGAAGATATTTAATGTATATACTGAATTTAATGAGTAAGTGAGTTTTCAGTGAGCAAATCAATTTGCTTTTTCTTTTTTATAAGTCTTTAATAATTGAAAATTTAATCACCGATGTTGTCATTAAATTTTCCAGGAATTTGTGCATGATTTCCGTATTCTTAATCCACATATCCACATATATTTGAATCGCGCCAATCATTTAGCACAATTCTTAATATTTCAGTAACGAATAAATTAAGAAAAGAGGCTCGAGAGTGACGCGCGGTACACAAGCGAAATGAGAACAGCAACGGCGTAATCGAGCTTTCGACCGGACTAAAGGGAGAGCTGTTTCAAAAGCTCCCCAGGAGCGTGGGTGTTTCGTGCCGTCGAAACGACGCAATAGCCATCCGCGGAATTGAACGTTTAATGTCATACTGAAGGCCTTCTGAACGACGGTTTCGTACACACACCTTCATGTATGACAGAAGGAAACGAGATGAGCGAACGCTGGCCCGAGTCTGCGCTCTTCGCGTACGTTTATCATGGAAAAACGACGGGAGAGGGGAAAAGAGGTGAGGTAGGAAAAAGAGAACGCTGCCAAAAGTCCGCAGACCTGCGTGTCATGCGGACGGACGGGTAGCTTGCCTGGTCCAGGCATCCGGTTGAATGCCATTTTTAACGGTACGGTAATAGTCGTAAATAGCGAGGTGCTTTTTATCGATGTGATAGCGCGAGAGAAAACGTTTTACTCCTCATACATGGCGCAACAAATTACACCGCACAAATATCTTAGGTCTGTAGTTTAGTACAGAAAAAATTGTAATGTACCCAACTCTGTATATATAATATACTTGCATATAACATACCGTATTGTATATCAATTATAATAATTTTTTTATAAGATAAATTATAAAAGACCAATTTTATATCTCCCACAAATTAAGTAAATTTTTAATCTTATATATAAAAGTTTGTAAATTCCTTGAATGCTAATGTAATAAATAATCTTGAATTATAAAATCAATATAGAAAATTTAATTAGTACAAAAATAAATGCAAATAAATAACTATCAATATTAAAATGACTATTAACAAGATGAAGACAGTTGCTTTAAAATAAAAGATTTTGTCGTTTATAGCAAAAAATTTGTAAACTTTTCTCTTTTACTATACATAAAAATCATTTTTGTCTGTATATTATTATCTATATAAATTAGTAAAATCTGTAAAACTCTTTTTTTAGTATAGAATATATTAAAATTTTGTTTCCAAATACAAGTTATAAACCATGGAGGAATAAAGTAAAAGGGAGTGTTAGGGTGAGAGGGGTATTGCAAACTGCGAAAGGAGAGGTAAAGAACCTGATTGGCTGTCCTATTCTTATACCATATGACGTCAAACATAATATCCAATATATATCCTACACTTAAACTTTTGGACTTGACTATAGAGTTTCGCGCCTACTCCCCCCTTCTGTCCGCTGCCAATTCCCCTCGTCCTGTCACTCCCTCCTGTTACCTTATTCCTCCATGTTATAAACCGTGAGATTAATTTAACATGTGCAAAGAAAACATTGCACGTAACACTATGCAAATTTCAAAGTTTTATTTAATTTATGATATTTATTAATATATAGTATATAAAGTATTCACACAGTCACTTTTAATAATTATTATAAATATTTATTACGATAAAACTACTCACTTTGTTTTAGACAGATTCGGATCACTGGTTTTCCTCTTCTCCCTCAATTGTCGCTGCACAATTAAAAAATATAATTTTAATTTCAAATTACAAGTTTAAACGAAAAATATAGAAAATTTATTGAAATTAGTTTAAATGAAATATTAGCATTTATCTTTTTATCATCGAAGAACGTAGCAACATATGCTGTCTAATTTATATATAATTTACAGATTTTGAAATATTAAGAAACATTCAAAAAATATGCAGAAAATGTTAATTTATGATTATAAATTTAATAATTATAATATAATAATAATAATATCAGATGCTTAGGAAGAAAAAATCAATAATTTGAGAGATTATAAAATTAGTCATTGTAAAGATAAAAGTATTTAATTCTACAGCTCATATAAAAATATATTTAATTTTACAGTCGAATTTAAGGGATAAATTCTTTATAATTAAAATTATATATTACAATTATGACCAGTATTTTTTTTAATAAAAATCATATTAAATTTCATTTCTCTTAACCCTTTGCGGCACGGTGGTCGATATATCGACCACCTATCTTGAAGTCATTTCTTTAATTTTTCGAACACCAAATACTGTATTTTATTACTTTTTCTTGTAATTTTACTTTAGTAAGAGTCTTAGTAATATTTGGTAAGGTATAATTTTCCTTTATTATTAGTTAATTTTGTTATATAAATAAATAAAGTGAAAAAAAGTGTGTGTTTTTTACAAAAAATGTATGTCAGAAAGAAGGAAGAATCATGAAGCTGTGAAAATCAGTATACAGAGGTTTTTTGGGTCGCTGATTACGAATCCGCTATCAGATTTCGACGATTCTTTTTCAAAATGGCGATCCAATATGACGATTTACGATTTTGAGTGTTTTTTATTGGTTTTTTATAAAAATTGGTATACGGGGATTTTTCAGAACGCTGATTACGAATCCACCATCAGATTTCGACGATTTTTTTTTATGGCGAATCCAATATGGAGATTTTGAGTATTTTTTATCGGTTTTTTATGGAAATATACAGGGATTTTTCAAAATGCTAATTACGAATATAAAAATTGATTTGCTGTGCTAACTGTAATAAAAAAAGTAAATTGTGGGAAAAAAAAATTGTAAAATACAAAAATACAAAAAAAAAGAAAATGGAGACAATGACCGCCACGTCCATGTTCGTGTCTCTGAAGTAAACTAAGTGCGGTTTCTTTTATGAAAAAATTTTATGTTCTATGTACCATTGTCGAAAAAATGAAAAAATATATAATCTCAAAAAAACATTTTTTATCACTCATTATTTGAAATTTTCCATATTTAAATTTAAAAAATCTGATCTACACATAATCAACCTAAAAAAGCTAGTTCTGTACATCTGTTTTTGTAAAAAAAAAGTAAGAAAGTCCGAAATTTTTCAACATTCCGACCCTAAAAAATTCAATATATCAATTTCCATAAAAAACCTATAAAAATACTCAAAATCGTAAATCGCCATATTGGATTCACCATTTTGAAGAAAAATCGTTGAAATCTGATGGTGAATTCGTAATCAGTATTTTGAAAAATCCCTGTATACCTATTTCCATAAAAAAACCGATAAAAAATACTCAAAATCATGACTTGCCATATGAAATCCGCAATTTTGAAAAAGAATCGTTGAAATCTGATGGCAGATTCGTAATCAGCGACCCTAAAAACCTTTCTACACCAATTTTCATAAAAATCCGATTAATAAAAAAATGTGTGCCGCAAAGGGTTAATTTTGATATAATAAAATAAATTTATTGCCATTGTAGTATTTTATTACGAGGTTGGAGTATTTTTCTATAAATAATCTAGTTACCTTATGATGTATCCGTTCCTTGTAACTTTCAGACCTGTTGATGTTTGACGTCTTTGGCTTACTGGAAATATTTTGCTGAACCCTAAGTAATCGTAATTCATAAACCGTAAATTAATTTTCACAACCTAAACAAAGCGTTTTTATAAAATAATATTACTAATCTTAATATTCAATATTATTGCATAAAAAAATTTAGATCCTATAATATAATAAATTAAGAATATTTGATAGTAAAACTTTAAAAAATTAAAACTTAAAATTTAAAGTGCAAAAAAATTAAAAATGATTCAGACGTAGAAAAATTTGAACGAATTAATTAACTTTATATTCAATACATGTATATATAGTATATAAAAATAAAATTAGGTAATTGATATGAATTTTGTATTTAAATAACATACGCAATATGCTTTTCGATAAAAAAAATTCTCTTATATTAATCTTGATATGTTATAATTCTCAAATTGATGTGTGGGTGCGCGTGCGTGTAATTTGAGTTCAAATAAATTTAAAAATAAATTTAATTTTATTAAAGTTTATAAAAAATCAAAACAAAAAATAAAATAATAAGATACAAATAAAAATTACGAATATAGAACTGTTCTAAAATTTTAAGACATAAGCAAGACATAATTTAAGACAAAATTTAATTAAAAACATAAATACTGACAACTTTACTCAAAAGTATAAAAAATATAAACAAGTGTACATCATCATAATTTCTATAAAAGTAGAAATATGGATAGAAACAAATGCAATTAGATACGTACATTTCGGAAATATCTTCTCGTGAAGGATTATCCATATTATCAATATGCTCATTGGTTCCTCCCAAATTAGAAATTCGCATTCTCTCGCAACTGTTACGAATGTTTCCAGCCAAGTTACCTGCACGATGTTCACCTAAAAATATAAGTGTGTTAATAGACTAGAATAGCTTAAATTTAAAAACAGAACTAAACTTATTTTCTTGGTTGTTCAATAATCGAATTGTAATTTGCAAATAAAAGTAAAAAATAATTTCTATTATAATAATTAATCCTTTGATTATGTTTCTAGACGTTTGGCTTCTGCGCTATTTTTTGCGGAAGTGATTTTAGTAATCCGTATTATTGACTTAGAAAGATTAACTTTATATATAATTTAGTGCATGATAAATAGAGCTATAAGAAGTCAGTGCGGTTATCGACATAATGTGAGAAAATGTTCTATACATAGTAACTCATTTCTGAACTATAGTTTAAGGGGCTAATCATTAATCTTAAAAAAAAATTAAAATTAAGAATTTTTTTTATGGAAATTTCTTCTTACAAGAAAAAAAGAGCGCTAAAATTAATAAAACGTATACACAATAGATCAACAAATTTCATGATAGAAACAATTCGTAAAACTTGAAACTGATTAAAAATAAACATTATTCACTTTATCAAAAATAAAACCAAATACTTTTACTTTAAACAACGAATTTATAGTTTTTTTGTGTTAACTGTACCAACGTAATGTATTCATACAAATCTATTCTTTGTTTTTATTTAATTACTAAAATTTCACAAACTTGCCTTTAGGAGAGTAAGAAGTAAAAAAAGTAAAAAACAAGGACTCACCATTTTCTCCATCCGTTAATGTACCAGAATCGTCTTCATTTTTTTTAATTTTATCAACTGCAAAAATATAAATTAATAAGTTTTATTTTAAAAATCAACGAAGATAATATAAATCTAAATTATCATTAACTTGTTGCGCAAATAATATCTTTATTAAAAAAATGTTCTTTTACGGAAATTTGCAACTACTATAATCATCCTTTTAACCTTACAATTTTCTTTTTGTAACAAAATAGACCATTTATAATATAAATAAAATACATATTAAAATAAAATTATATTAATTTTTGTGAATTGATATCATAATGTTTAACTCATATCGCATTATTCTTAATCATTTTAAACTATCAAACTTACAATACTAAAAGCTAAATAATTAACAAACTAATTGTTTATATCCGTCTCATAGTTAAAGTTTCACTGAGCAATAATACTGTTTACATAAAATATCAAAAGCTAAACTTACGATGCGATATATGATTCTGGGAATGATGATGATGATGATAATGATGATGAGATGATGGAGGTTTTCTTTCCGGTCGAATGCGCTCCATCAATTTACTGATTCTGTCATTGGCCTTTTCCTTTCGCATTAAAGGACCAGGACAACTTTCTTCTATTACACGAACACATTGTCGATGTACACTGAGAGAACAATCTGTCAATCAACAATTACTAAATCATGTAATTTTATTATCATTGACTGTATTTATAAAAAGCAGCTTTGTAAGTGATAACACTTTAATTGATTTATATATTTATATAATCGCGCGCACAGGTACATACATACACACATACGTATATAAACACCAGAATAATTTATTTTAAAGTTTAACATTGACGTATAACAATGTTTTAAAATTATTATATATATAAATATATTAATTTTATAAAGTGTATAATTAATATTTGTTATTAATATTAATATCACTATTAATGTTATTACTAAAAATATGATCAATTATATTATTAATGATAACTGTAACTGTAACTTTTTCAATTAAACTTTTGTCATTTATAGAAATTAATTTTTAAAAGAATTCTCTATTTTTATTCAATAAAAATCTTGGAAAATTTATACTATACGTTTTACATACCACATAAATATCCTTGAGGACCAATACCGCCAATAATAAGTTGACAATGATTGCAATAAGTTGTCGTGAAATACTGATGCGCTACAAAATGATGTCCTCTGATTGTTATCTTACGCGATTTCCCAGTAAGCAGCCTCGCTTTGATGTTAGATTTATCTTTTGCAACAAAGGTAGGCACTCGATCGATCCATACTGGTCGTAACTGAAAGATCTTTATCAATATCGTAGCCAGACCGGCTGCCGTCGTGAAGAGTCGCAAATCCACATGTTCTTTCTCTATGTCTTCCCTGAAATTTTTCAAAAATCTTTTATGTTACAACTATATTACAATCGAACATAATAATGTGAACCTTTTATATTAGTTATCGTCAGTATCAACATATTCTTTTATATTATTAATAATATTTATCTTAAATACCAAACAATTATAAAATGATTCCAGGAATCAACACAAGCTACAATTATAAAATAAAATGATAGTATAGAAAAAATTTGTGCATGATTTAATCAATCTTATTTATCTCTATAAATAAAGCTATTATATTAAATAGTTTATCATTTTGACGTGATTAATTGAAAAAGCTATAAAACAAATTAATTAAAAAAATAATTTATTTTGACATATATTTAATATACTTATCAATTTTAATATATATTTATAAATTTTAAACACAATATAATAATTAATATTATATTTGCGCCAGGATCTTTACATAAATTAATGATAGAAAACATTGTTATAATAGTTTATGTTATGTTCCAAATTTTAAAAAATCTTATCCAAATATGACCGTAAATATTTATGGACTTCAATTACTTAATATTTATGACATTTTAAAATCTACTATGCCTGTCAAATATATCACTTGTTTTTATTCTCTTTAATATTTGTCAACTAAATATACTATTGTTGCACTATCATTTTATTCAACTTAACGGCAGACAACAAATTGCTGTTATTATATTTTAATTATTGTTTTTATATTTAATGATAGCCTCATTTAAAAAATTGTAAATTCTGTATATAAATAAAGCCTTACAAATAAGGTTCCATTTTCGGCAGAAGATACGTCTCAATAATTTTGGTTTCGCGCGCTTTATCAGATATGCTCTCGTCAAGCGAGATATCAGTCGGACCGAAGATCGTGGCTAATCCCGCAGTTCTTTTTTGTTGGAAATGCGTCAATTGTTCATTCAATTCTTCCTTCGCTCTAGTACGTGCCTTCCAAAATATCTATATAAAGAAACAGTCGAAATTAAGCTAAAAAATTACTATTTAAAATATAAAACATCATAAAAGTATTCACAATATTTTTCCATTATAGTGTTCTAAATAAGAATTACTAACTGTACACTAATTTCTACCGTTTTATTTTAAATCATACCTTTCTGAGAATTTCTTCTTTATCAGATTCTTTCAAGAGGACATCGTCAATTTCATTCGCGACAATCTCATCTACATTATGTAGACGTAATGGCTAAACAAAGAGGTAATTATTACATTAATTAATATTTGCATAAAAACAAATGTAAAAAATAATGCTGGAATTTTAACATATAGTCAAATATTAATCAAATATAAATAAAATATAATTGCATGTTATAAAAAGAATGTATGATAAACATAATAATCACTTTTTTTTTAATTATAAATAATTTAGGGAATTTTTTATATTATGCATTGAATTTTAACTTACCGCACCAGGTACTAGAAAACTAGAATGAATTTCATATGCCCATTTTTTCATTTCTTTGGCATTTCCTTCCTTGTATAAATCAGTTACTAAATAAAATAACTGAAAAAAATATTAAAATAAACGTTTCATATATCTTTGTCGTAAAAAGTCATTTTAAAACAAAATAATTCAAGTAGATTAACAAATAATTAGGAACAATTGTACATACCAAACTAGAAGGATCGCTATTAGATAATACATAATTAATAAATACAGCAAGATGTGCATGATGTCCCCATAGCCTAGATAAAGATTGGAACGGTCCATGATCTTCCAATTGACCCTAAAGCATCCATAAATCAGTAAATCAATATTCAAAATTTTTAACAAGCATTTCCTACATAAATTTGTGACTAACTTACGATTTCTTGATCGCTAACATCATCTTCTTCCATCGACATAATTGGCTGTTGGAACGCTGGCAGTCCAGGAATGATATCAGTTGCGAGTGTCTGTTATCATAAGAAAAATAAGAAAAGTATAATTGTAATTTTAAATTATCCTAGATGATACATAAAATTATTTGTAAATCCATTATATTATTAAATTATTTTCATGATAAAAATATAAAGAAAACACTTTTTTGTATCTCTTCCCTGTGTGTAAATATATTTAAATATAATAAATTGTATAAATAAAATATATAAGCAAATGTAATAAATGTAATAAAACTTATTAATATATCTGTAATATTTCTAATCTTTATTGCAATTATAAATATTGCAATCACAAAAATTTATTTCATTATATAGTGTAAAAATAAAATTTAAACAATTTTTTTGAATCTGACTATATTATCCAATATAGTATAATAAAAAATCAAAAAGAAACTTGATAATTAAAAAGATTTTCCAATTTAAAAAATAGAAAGAGGTTATATAATTTTTCATTCATATGTTTTAACAAAAGTTTTTAACATTGCTATCTTCAAAATAATAAATAATAAAATTTAAATGAGTTATTTAAAAAATTTCTTGATAAATTCTTTCTAGATAAATATTAATATAGAAAAAAATAATTGTTTATAATAATAATTTAAATGTAATATGTGTAATAATTGTTTAAAAATTTAATAATGTCTATATAATAATTATAAACTTATTTTCAGAATTTGATCAAGCTCTCATATTATATGAAAAAACAAGGAAATAAAGAGAGGATAAATAAGACCTCGGCTGCGTTTCGTTTCACGCATGATACGCATGGTACATCGTTCATCTTTGTTGTTTGTCTAACGTTAAACGATGAATGATGCAATGTATATAAATATAGGTTTAAGGCTAACAAAATATTTACATCATTTAATGTAGATGAAAAAATGTCTTGCCCTAAAACGGGGGCAGGATACGGTGGCGGCGGTGTTCCCGGTGGTGTAACACGAGGTAATTCATTGGTATCAATGTCATTATGTCCGTCATGTCTCGGAGGTAACAAGTCATTCATTGATTCATAGGCGATTAAACTCCTACTGTCTTCCGACGGAGACATTGCCGTTGTCCCCAATTGTTCCGGGCTGGATTTTGTTCGTTGATGTTTATTGAACGCATTCGAGGCGCTCAAATTGGCATCTTGAGAAAGCTAAAATTCATAACGGATTATTATAGTTCATGTATGTAAAATAAAAAAATATATAGAAGAGTAAAATACTTCCTAAAGATAATTATGTTTTAATACAATAATTTTAAATAATTAAAAAATAATGTATTTATAATTTAAAAAAAATCTAAAGAACGTTCTATGATAAACACGATCCAGATAAAGCATTTTGAAGGGTTTTGAAATAATTTCTATCTTTTTTATAGATAAAACATTTTCATATATATAAGTTTTTCTCATTGTTTTGTACGTATAAATATATTAAGGTAAAATTAAATTAAATAGAAACGCAATTTGTTTAGAAGATATTTTATTTTTTACATTAGAAAAAAAATAAATCAAAATAAAATATATAAAATTTGCAATCTTTTCATTTTTTAATTTTATATTCAGAATAAAACAGAAAATTCTGTTTATAATAAAAGTTCTATTTAATAAAATAATAAAAGTTCTATCTAATAAAACTTTATTAGAAAAAATAAAAATAATTTTGAAATATTTGAAGTATTTCTTGAAGCAAATTCCTACTCCTGTATTCAAAGAAGTCCTCGACGCAAAGCGATTTTTTCTGTACATTCTTTTCGAAATATTTAAGATAGACGCCTAAAATAAATCACTCTAAAAATATTTCTACACAATAAACTACACTTTTTTTGTAAAATAATTTTTTTTACAATACATACAAAAATTATTTATATGTTTGAAATACACGATTTACTTGAAGATAATAGAAGAAATAAAATGAGTTTAATTTTATATACATACAGATAATCTCTGTATAAAACAAAACGGGTACGTTCTAATGCAAACAAAAGAGAATTAGAAAAATCTCGAATAACACAAACGTATAAAGATTTGTGAAAAAAGATGCAAGCAAACTAAATTTATAGCGTTTCCAAAAAGCAAAATATTAACATCTGCATGGTGCAGAAGAAATTTCAGAAGATATTTTGTAATAAAGTGTTTAATTGTGCTTAACAACATGAAGAAGAAAACAATTAGCGTGCAATTATTTAACATTAATATGTTTAATCAATTATTAATATTTTTAATAAATAATAAATACATATTTTTGGTAAACACATTTCTGATAGTTATAAAAGCAAAATAATGTTTTTGTTAGTTCTTAGAATCAAACCATTTTATTTTTAGTCCCGTATAACATTTCACGTAATACGTATTTCTTAGGAATCTACCCTGTTCAAAAGATCGATAGATAAGGAAAAATTCTATCTAATTGAATCGTGTTTTTGGTTCGTAAATATTAGATTTATCTAAAATATATGATAGACTTCCTATATTTCTGTATCGTATTGTATCCTTTAAATATATTGGCCCGTATTCATTCCCCAGGATAGAAATAAAGACCTCTGGTTAATTCTCTTATGCATTATGCATTTTGTATTATGCAGAAGTCTGTGCGGCGGCCCTAACTTTTATATTCAGTGATAATTAGACAAGATTACATAGGAAAGTACCTATATTCAGATAAAGTTTTAGTCGCTTGATTTAGATACGATAGAATTTTATAACTTTTCTATCTAGTATGAAATCTAGTGTCCGATAGAAATTATAGATTCAGATAAAATCATATTAAATTTCTATCAAATTTCTATATGTTTCTATCAATTTCTATCGAACTGTTTGAGCAGGGTAACCACTGTTGTACCTGCATAATATTTTGTTAGTATTTAGCTGTATAAATAACTTAATTTTATAGATTACAAACATGCATATATATATATATATATATATATATATAGTGTATACTAATATTTTCTTCTCTCTCTCTCTTTTTCTTTCTTTCTCTACTCTTTATTCAATTTAATTTTTTTTTCATGTAAGTTTAAATATTATATATTTATTTTAATCAAAAAGTTAGATTATGTAGGCACAATAGATTATTTGTATGTTAGTATCAGTAAGCAAAATAATTCTAAATACATACAATGCACAATTATTTTTAATAGTGAAATATAAAGTTTTTAAACTCTAACTTCTAATAAAAATTTTCTAATTTATTTATTATGTCCTATATAGAATAACATATTTTCAATGTTCCTGAAATATTTCTGTGGCGTATAAAGTACGTACAAATCAGTGAAAATAAAACGGGCACAAAGGAAATCAATGTAACTATTGGACAATTAGGTTACTTACAGAGTTAGAAATACCCTGATTGATGCTTGAAGGCGTTAAGTGAATCAGCAGATGCCGGTCCAGCTCCGGTTGGACTGTATTTTGCATAGTGGGTGGAGGTCTGGGAGGTAAGGGCGGTGGAGAGAGACTTTGCATGGATAAGGATTTGCGAGACGGCAGTGGGGGCGGTACGTCTGCGCCACTGCCGTTGTTCGAGGGTGGACAATAACCCGAGGAGCACGAAGTGTTTGTTACCAATGAACAAAGCTGTAAGACACAACAAAGAGTTGCTGTTACCAAAGAAGGCAAAGCTGTAAAACACAATGATGTGTTAGCAAGAGTAAGCAAAAGCTTTGGTGCATGATAGATCAATTGATAGCTTAGTTTGTTATTTGTTCTAATGGAAAGGAAAAAAGGAAAGAATTTGAAACGAAAAATTGAATTGAAAAAATAAATTAAAAATATATAAAAAAAACTGTTATTATGTTTAATCTCTTTTTTTATAACATTTAAAGGAAAGAAGTATAAATGCGAGAATTATTTATATTAACATTTCACACAAGTTATATATTTTATATTAATATATAATATTAATATACCAACAAAACAATTACTGATGCTTATAACATCAATTTGAAACAGAAGAACGTTTTTCCCAAAAAGATTTAAAGATTTGTATATTATAATATTATTTTTAAGTAATAATCATTCTTTAAATTTTTACATTGTATAACGCAATTTTGATTAATACATTTATATTTTTTCAGCGAAAACATACATATTATAAACAGTCACTTAATAAACATTTACCTATAAATATGTTCATTAGAATTATTTAAAATAAATTTTTTCCTCAAATTGTGTGTGATGTCATTTTGTTCAATATGCAACATTTATACTCTTAAATGCGTTAAATAATAGAAGATTTCTGATAGAAACGCATATAGAAAATCGATAGTTGAACAAATTTAATATACAAAGAAATGGATAGAAAAAAGTCAAATGCAGACCTGTTCATTTGTGCTAATCGCTGCGAGTTGTTCCTGCAATGTGCGTACTCTTCTCTCAGCACCCGCTAGCTCTGCTTGCAGAGCCGTAACGTTAGTGCTGCTACTGCCGGTGCCAGCTTTTGCCAATTCGCTCCGTAATTTATCTACGTAACTCTGTTCTTTTTCCAACATAAGCTGGAATGTATGAACTCTCTGCGTTTCCAACTGCCGCTTCTTTTCGAGCTGAAAAAGAAGTGATGTTCGTAAAGAACAAATTATAGATTAAATCATCTGTTACATACACATTCTTTTAACTACATAACTCAACAAAAGATAACTTTTTCCTCGGAAACAAAAAAGTTCCTCCCTTTTTCATTATATTGAATATAACACTAATCGAAAAACGAAAATCCCTTAATTGTAATTTTACAACAATTTTCGTATTACTTCGTCATTTAAAAGCACTGTTTAAATTTTATCCATTCTATTTTTGCTCGCCTCGTAGAAATGGTTTTCACTTACGTCGACTGGTTGCGGGCCTGTGATTCGAGTATTGCACGAAGCACTGCCTGCTGGTGCAGTGGACGCTCTGTGAAGAGAAGTCGCTGGCTGCGAGGGTGACATGCTTCCGGCTGCCGATAGACTAACCGGACGTGGATGCTGTTGACTTGTAACACCAACCACCCCAACTTGTAGACCGGAAGTTGTTGTTGCTGTGGTCGCTGTCGCTATCGCTGCTACTGCTGCCGCGCCACTCGACGTCACTGGTTTCTGCTGCACTGTCAGTACTACTTGCGTCGATGCTGTAACAAAGTTCATGGAAAGGACATACTCAAAATAAATAAAATATCAATTTTTTAATGCTTTTTAAAAATAAATTAAATTGTTCTTCATATACTTTAAGCTAAAATAATTTTAAAATAAATACTTTATTAATTAATAGAACTTTTGATCACCAGTAGGTAAATAAGAAAGTGCTACATTTGTAATTTCTCAATAAATATTTGCCAATTTAATCGACTATAAGCTAACCATCTCTACTTTCTTAAATACTTTATTATTTAAAACCAAATTTAATAATTCTCATATTATTTATTAAAAATTTTAATATTTTGAGAATATTTATGTTTTCTTGCTTTTCTTTGTTTTTTTTATTTTCTACAAAAATATAGCTATAATTTAAATATATATTTAAAATTCGGGAATTTTTATCAAATAGTATAAATTTAATATTAAATTTAATACATTTTTTTTTAATAATACAAATTTAATGCTTAAAAATATTAAAAAGAAAAATACTAATTAATCACTTTGTTCATTTTAATTGAGAATATTGAATGTATCATATAATAATTAAATTGTTATTTAATAAATGGAATCACTATCTATGGCTTGTAACATCATTAAGAAATATCTCATAGATGATAAACACGCGCCAAGAAATAAACTTGACTCATCTTTGGCACACACATGCAGTCATAAGTACAGACGTATAATCACGAATTCTCAAAGCTCTCCTTTAAGTTTCCAAGCAATTCAATTATACAAAAATTAGATTTGGTTTAAATAAGTACATTTATTTAATGTAATATTTAAATGTAATACCTAAAATGTTTGAAAAATTCTTGAGAATAAAATTGTTATTTATATCTGAGAAAGAGAGAGAGAGAGAGAGAGAGAGAGAGAGAGAGAGAGAGAGAGAGAGAGAGAGAGAGAGAAAAGAAGAAGTGCGAGAGAATTAAAATAAAGATATTGTAAAATAAATGTACATATTTCTCTCTATTACTTATAGAATAAAATTTTATCTAAACATGCAATATTTGTAAAACTTTTTTACAAACAAAATTAAGTTTCATATATAGAAGAATATTTTAACATTTTTCCAAATTTAAAAGAATTTTTTATATAATAAAAATTCATATAAGCATGTGTGATATAAGCTTTAAGTATCTTTAATATACAATAAGTAACTTTTTATAAATAACAGCTTAATATATTTTTAAAAAATAATTTTAAACAAGATGGAAAAAATATATATCTATTACATATGTGTACTAAATTTAGCAGCTAGATTAACAATTGTATAAAATTATATAATTTTTATATAAATGTTACATCAAATATATTAAAGTTTGTGATCTATAACATTGATTTTTAACAAATTTTCAAGATGTTAACAATTTTCATAATTTTCAAGATTTTTGAGAATTTCTTAATTTAATAATATTAAAAATAATTCATAATTGTCATGTTCGTACCTGTTCCAAGTGATTCGATGTATTTTAATCATCATCGTTTATTACACATAGACAAAATTACAACACACACCAAATATCAACTATTAAGAATTAATAAATATGCGATATAAGTTGCGATCATACCGCTCATAATACCACACAATTTTGCGATGTCTATACGAGACAAGTACGTACAAAACTGTAAACACGTGTACATACGCATTACATCTCTACGTGATCGAGACGAGTGTATAATGGTCGACTGAAGCAGTCACCGCTATAAACTCGCATGCTTACATCATTAGACGTAATTCTCATGCTTCGAGTTTTTGAATGTGTGACTCTATGTAAAGTCATTGACAAATAACAATTCTTTTCGATAAAATTTTGAGAAAAAATGTATGTATGTACTGACTTTCAATTATTAAGAGTCTCTCAATACATTATTATTATTAAAACACAATTTGTAACAAAATTTAAGATATCCTATATGATATTATAAAAAATACAATCTTAATTAAAATTACTTTTTTACTTAAATTTCCTACTCATTTCTTTCATTAATAATAATAACATTTTTAATATATTCTTTTTTAGTTTTTCAGCATTTTGATATAATACACCGATTTAGTCGGTAAAATATTTTTTTATTTGCTACAACATTTACGTACTACTTTTTTAAAAATAATTTACTGTCTTAAATCATTTGCTGTACAGTGATATTCCAAATTAATACTATATTTGTAATTCATTACAGATACGACAACTTTACATTTGGATTTTTACAATTTCTCCTTGTCTTTTAAAGTCTTTAATGATGTCATTGTTTTTTAAAAATTACATAAGTTTTTTATTTTCTTCTCTTAAAAGCATGAAAATCATCTTTTTTAATATTGACCTTTTACTCTCAGTATATTTTCTGTAATAATTCCTTTATCTTATTCAACAATTTATTTGTCGTATTATACAAATATTAGAATCCATTTTTTTAATATAATGACATTACTATATTTTGCAATATCAATAATTTAATAAATTAACATGACTTTAAAAAATAAAAATACTTACATTTTATGAGCTGAACCACATCAGTATGCGTAGATTGCATCACATTGACTCCATTCACCTTCAACATAAAAATACTATTATAATGTCTTTTATATAACACTTGTAATAATAATTAACATATCTTAGGGCCGGTTGTTCCAACTTCTTGGTAAATTTACCTACCAGGTAAGCATGTGTCTATCTTCATTTCTTTTCTTAAATAAAGACAAACATATATTTATCTGATAGGTAAATTTATCAAGAAGTTGGAACAACCAGCCCTTAGAGACATAATACTAGTATATTATATTATACTAATATTTTTTGTTTTAGATATTTTAATAAAAGGAGAATTATAAATTAAATATTCCGTTCAAATTAATTCACAAATAATTAATTTTTTCTTCATTCTTTACACGTTCTTTATGACACTTCTTTTTTATACTCTTCTTAGTAATTTATTTAGTATTGAATTGAGTGTAAGTAAAAAAGCAGTGCAAAAAAAGTAAAAAAAAAGAAAGATATGAAGATACAGAACAAAAGGATATAGAAATTTGATTTAAAATATAATATGCAATTACACTATGTCAAAAAATCTTTTTTAATTTAAAACAATGATTTGTAACGCTTAAGTTATTAATGTTGTAATGCTTGTCAAATAAAAATCAAAACTGTATCAATCAGTTTTGTTATATAAAATCTAAGTGAAAAATTAAATATACAGCTAAAAATGTAAACAATTAATTATACAATAATTGTATTACAATAGGTAGTACAAGCACAAGACAAAAATGCAATTATGCTACACTAAACTTCTAATAAATAAAATTTTCCAGAGACTCACGAAGAGCTACACAATGAAGACACATAATACATCTAAGGAAAAGGAAAAAGTACTTAATAATCTACATTAACGATTTTCTTGTTACTTTTTATCTAATAAACTTTATTATCATGTATTCACCTTGATTATTTTATCGCCCGCATGAAGACCAGCTCTTGCTGCTGCACCACCTACAAAACACATCGTTCTTGTAAAAACATAAATAATTTACAAAAACAAGTATACATATGTATACTTACCACAATTATAATACATAAGATAAGGAATTAAGAAATTTGAATATCATACAGCAAATTATATGGTGTGTGTGTATGTGTGTGTGTGTTTGTGTGTGCGTGTGTGTGAAAGGGAGGAGGGAAGAAAGGAAAAAAGAAAAAAAGAAAAAATAACGGCAAAAATCGATTTTCAAAAAAAAAATTTTTTTTTAAGTTTTTAAACTCTAAAAGTCACCATTGTGTAAATAAAAATATGATTTTTTTTACACAATATAATTTTAATTACTCTGCATACAAAGATATTTAAAGTAGAGTTATCACAAAATCAATAGTTTTTACGAGATATTTTACATTTTAAAAATTAAATGTCAGTGTGTGTATTGTCTCTCAAGAGAAATGCTTTCATGATTTGAAAAGAATCCTGCAGTCTCCTGAGAGATGCAAATCATCAATACAAACGTAAAAATTTTATGCGAACCTTCCTTAACGGATTGAACGTAGACCGGATTGTCGCCAGAGACTTTCATTCCAAATCCAGCGTCGTCCTTGTATACGACCAGAGTGGCGATGGGTGCTGGCTCAATGGCTCCACCACTGATGGCGCCCGCACCAGCCCCAACGCTGCGTCGTAGCGCTGCCGTTCCATTCATCCCTCCTTCGAGCTCCACCCCGCCTCACCTCTGTTGCTACCGACCTGCCATAATACTCCCTCTTGTGATACAAGACATTTCAAATCTCTCTTCTGCATATTTGATCATGTAGAATTAATTCCAAACAAAATTCTTAATAAGATTACATGCAGATTTTCATACCAAACATTCCTAATAAAAAAATACTTCTCATTAGTCTTATATTTTAAAAAAATGTTTACATTTAAATTTAAAGATTTCTGAAAAAATAAATTACATTTCTTCAGATTTTATAAATTGTTTTAGAAATTATTAAAAAAACGATTTTGGAGAATATTTTATCTGTATAATTTTATATAATTTTAGAAAAATGTAAATTTTTTGGCACTTTTGAAAATTTCCAATTCATGATATTTCCAATTTCAATTCAAATTTTAAAAAATCTGAAACATTTTCTAAAAAGTTCTAATCAAAAAAATTTTTTTTATGTTAAATTTATATAAAAATTTTGTAAAATTATATGAAGAATTCTAAAAAAAATTTTTACCAAAGACATGATTAAATTAAAAATAAAAATGTAATAAAATTCTCAAAAAAATTTTAATTTTATTTTTTTCATGCAATATATTACTATAAAAATATATTCCTGTATGAGTTTATTATGAATGAGAATGAGTGAATGAATGAATGAACGCAAAATACTACTATTATATTTCACGATAAATGAACGAGTGAAAAAGAGTTTAGTTTAAAAAAGAAATTATAAAAATATTATATAAATATTACACAGTTCTTTTACGTATTAAAGATTTTGTATAAATACTTATACATATATTATGAAGTAGTAAACGCATCGTCTCTTGTAAGCAGATAAAGTGGGTTAAGCTGAAAAAAGTCCTTTACAGTTCTGTCAATTTCTCAATAATTAATTAGAAATAGATTAATAAAGAACTGCGAATTATCATGCATTTGCGTGATTTGAAACAGTGATGAGAAGCAGTGTTTACAATTACTAGGAACATGATAAGGTATTTGAAAGAACTTTATAAATAACGCTGTTCCACTGACATGCATAGTCACAATTTATTTATTGACTAATAAATTTAAAATTTATTAACTTATCACTAATTTACAAAACTTAATTAACTTATCACTAATTTACGAAAAATTTTGAAATTATTGACATTATTGAAAAATTCGTCAATTAGTGAAGGACTTTTTTTATTCTGTTTAAATCGCTCTATCTGCTCACGAGAGATGTGTATTTAGTATCAGAAAGTTGTTAGAAATATACTTTATTCGATAATTAGTAGTATCTACACTCGATTAATCGAGTTCTTGTTAGTAAAAAAGATTAAGAAAATTTTTTTCAAATTATTATTCAAATTAAATAGTTAAATTCCTTTTAATAATATTTCAGATTAAGGGGATCCTGGAGTGACAGAGTTACCGACATTTTTTTGCGAATTAAGATTTTCAAAATGGAATAACAAAATGCAAAATCCTTTTACACGATTAAAGTACGCACAAAAATAAAGGAGGCGACATACAATTTTCTGTTAAGTTAAAAAAAATTGTTATTTATTAGTCACTTAATGACAATATTTGCTTTATATAAAAAATCTACAGTTTATATGTATAAAATGATTCCGTTGCCCCCTAGAAAAAATTTTCAAGAACAATATCGTGCAATTAGAAATAAGATTAGAAGCCTTAAAAAAAAGATTCGCATTCTGCAAATCGGAAACTGAGAAAACGAAAATTTAAGTTATACATATACGTGTAAAAAGTCGATAAGTAGAGCAATATGAGAAAAATTTTTTTCGTTCTCAATATGAAATTTAATTCACAGATTGATATTAATATGTGTACTTTAATTTTGGAAAAGAATTTCTAAATCTTTACAAGAAATACATATGAAATCTCATTAATGATGTGCATGAATCACTCTACATTATTGACCTAGTTCAAATTTCAAAGGCATCCAGGATCCCCTTAGGGTGCGTTCAGATTCCTCACCCGAGTGCCCTCAGGTGTCGTTTTATCGTTGTTTAACATTATAAATAACAAGGATAAAATGATATCTGGAAACACTCGGGTGGGGAATCTGGACGCAGCCTATAGGGGATGCTAAACTGCTCGTCAAACTTAATCGAGGTCGATAATGTAGCCATTTGTGCACGTCATTAACAAAATTTTGTATGTATTTCTTTTATAGATTTCGAATTTTTTCCAGAATTAAAGTTTATGTATTAATATCAGCTTATGAATTGAATTTCATACCAAAAATTTAAAAAAATTTTTCAGATTGTTCTTTTGAGACACGAAATGTTTATCAATGCGTATCTTTTTTATTAAGACGCCTACGCTCAATTTGAAAGCATATTGTTCCTTAATGTTCACTCGTGTGTGAATCTGACTTGATTTATACGTACAAGGTACACAACTTTTATATCAAATACATTTTGTTACGAGTTCACGCCAGACGCTGACAATTAAAAAAATTTTTTTTTATTTTTCGTATAAAATCGTTACGCCCGCACATTGTTATCGTCTATACTTTAATTGTGGAGAAGGATCTTTAATTCTGTAAATGCAATAAAAAGTTGGACATTGGAACAAATTGTACAATTCTGTCGACTTTAGGATTCCCTTAAGAGGGACTAGATAGATTTAAAATTTTGAAAATCAAATTTTCAAAAAGAAAATGACAGTCTATACTTCAAGGATAAAAAGATACGAAAAAATATGCATCCTGAGATTGTGGCAACAAACTGTGTTGAATTTACAAGTCATTTTTAACATCTTTTTTATATTGTTGGCTATTTTATATCTAGAAAACATTTAAATAAGTGCAAAAAAAATTCAAAAGTTTAGATTAATTACAGCCTTCCCAATCCTCTAACTTGACACAATTTTTGCCTGTTCAAAACCATCTAGTCCCCTTAATAACATTAATAATATTTCAGGCAAAACACTTTCAATAATTATTATTTTTTATTTTACTTAATTAAAATATGCATATAAGGCCTATAATAGAAATACTATACAGACTAAATGATACATAGGCTGGGTTCGCGGAGACGCTATTAGCGCTAAAAGTCTCATTCTATCCTTGTTGCTCAGTACATATCGAAGAAAGATAGAGCACGCTCACAGCGCTAAAAATGTGCTCTCCGAACCCAACCATAAAGACATACATACATGCATATATACATATGTGTTATAGTAAAACACATAAAATTCAATAACTATATATTACACACGCATACAACACTAAGTGAATGCAGTATTTTCACATAGTAAAACATTTAATATTCTTTGATATTTTGAAATTATGTTGGAGTAAGTGCAAGTTGCTAATAAAATTCTCTTGTGTCAATTGTCTTGTCAATTATCTTGTCTCTTAACACTTTTGTTGGTGAAATTAGTATATGTATGCTAACTTACTGGGATATGTATTTAATTACTAATTTTATGCTTCTACTGTAATATATGCATTTAATATTGACAAAAAATTGACTATTAACAGAAATATAACAAGTCAATATTGCTAGATAAGATAAATTGTTTTTGTCAAAGAAACAATTTTATGACCATTTAATTTGTCAATTAATCTTGCTTTTGTGCATTTTTCCTATGCATCTAAACTTTTTACCAAAATGCAATAAACAACTACATAAACCTCTTGCTTAACAACCTAAAATTCAAATAAAAATCTTTTAAACAATGACATTTATGTCATAATTATTATTTATATTTATTATTAAACAATTTTGACACTTGCATCGTCTAAAAATAATTAAAAAAATAATTTTGTCAGAAATAGATAGAATTTAAATTTAAAAGTATAAAGTTTTCAAAATTTTCTCAAGTATCAATAGTCTCGTAAAAATCCATTGTTTTCAAAGGTAAAAAAGAAATCCTTCAAAATTTCCAGATTTTCCCAGTAGTAAACCCTTACTGTCGTCAAATCAGTGAAAATGTCATATTGAGATGTGACATGTGTTATTCCTTCTTCATTAAATATACACAAGCTTAAAAATAAATTCAAAAAGAAAAAAGTTCCTGGAGCATATGTTTGATGAAAACATTAATTTGGATTACATGGAAGATGCTCCAATATATTTAATACAATTCATAATTATAAAATAAGCAATAAACATCTCTTCACAGAGTATAGAAGCAATATTTAAAGTTTCAAAAGTAAAAACACCAAGAGCAAAAAAGAAGTGTGCACAAATTCAAATCTCTCAATCAAATGAGACAGGGCGAGATCAGTGTTGTCAGTTTATATATTTATACTATATTTAAAAAAAATATATATATATATGTTTTGTTTTCATATTCCAAAAATATTTTAATCTGTCCATAAAAATTCTCCTAAACTTTTGACACTCTGAAAAAAATTCCCTTGATAATAACAAAACTCGAGGGAAAATTCCCCAACTTGATAACGCCATATGAGAATGAAGCACGGCTGATCACTAAAAATATGTGAGGCAAAGTTTGGAAACAAAATGAACATGTACAGTGTAATGCAATTACCTTTCATTTAATCTTTACGTGATGGCAGCGAGTATAGGTAAATGGGGAAGCTCCTACTAGACGAGATGAGCTGAACGAGATGGAACGGGACGAAACGAGGCGGGGCAAAACAAGATGAAACGAGACGAGACGAGATGAGAGACGAGACGGAACAGAACGGAGCGGAACGGGATAAGACGAAACAAAACGAGACGAGACAAGACAAGAAAGAACGAAAAGATCGTCTATGAAGGAACTAGGATGCGTGGATGCGCGCGCGATATCGCTTCGGCAAGGTAGCGCGTCGCATGGGAATGTTATATCGCGGGCTTGTCACACAACAAAAAGACACTCGATGAACATGGCTGGTGACGGGTTTCTATTTCACTTCTCGCGCACAGCATCCCGTAAACCCGCGAGGGACACTCTTCAAATGCGGGGCACTTCGGGACAACGAGGAATACTGGACTCGTCAGGCACTGATTATGGAACACACGGCACATGAACGCAAAGGCTACGCAAACGCATCGAGCGTAGCTTTTTTTTACGAAATGCGCATCAAATCATAGAAAAATTCGCTACTAACAAATGGCAGCCATATTGGTACAAGCGACGTATGGGTCATTGATGCAGCGAAATATAGTAGGTCAAACTACTGTTGCTCTTTCGATACCAAAACGAACGATGTAAAGATGCCTTTTCACGCTGACGATTGACGCTCATTTTCAGGGCAGCGATCATGTAACTTTTTCCTTAGGACGGAAACGTGAAAAGTTTCATGTAACTATCTATCTCTTTCTATTGTGTTGAATAGAAAGAGACAGTAACTTGAAACTTTTCACTTTTCCGCTCTAGGAGAAAAATTACATGATCGATACCCAGCGTCAAAAGACATCACGTGACTAAAAATGACGAATGGGTATTTTTATTTTTAGTCACGTGATGTCTTTTGACGCTGAAAATGAGCGTCAAGCGTCAGCGCGTGAAAAAGCACCTTAAGGCACCTTAGAGGTTTGTTTTTTATTCCTGCACTGATGCACTAGTGCAATAACTTAGAATGAGAAAAAATATATTTGTCTTATGCCCGATTTCTTCACTTTCCGATAAAGTTATCCGGAGAATAAATTTCAAGTTTAACCAGAGAGAAACCTGAGAGCGGCCACCGCGGCCTTTTTCGTGCGACCGATATTTGACTAGCATCAGCGCCAAACGTGGATGTAAAGTCTGTTTTACATTAATCGCAAGCAGCTAGTTGCGACTTGCGACATCCAATAGGCGCTTAGTTTCTAGTTAAAGCTCGACATTTATTGGGTGTTGCAAATTACAACTGGCGACTGCAATTAATGTAGAACGGGCTTTACATCCACGTTTGGCGCTGATGCTAGTCAATGCTAGTCAAATATTGGTCGCACGAAAAAAGCTACGGTGGCCGCTCTCAGGTTCCTCTCTGGTTTAACCAATCACGTACATAGATCTGATAGTTTATCTCCAGGGTATCAATCATGTAATTTTTCCCCTAGAGCGGAAACGTGAAAAATGAAAAGTTTCAAGTTACTGTCTCTTTTTACTCAACACAATAGAAAGAAATAGTTACATGAAACTTTTTACTTTTCACGTTTCCGTCTTAAGAAAAAAGTTACATGATTGCTGCCCTGGATAATTTTAATCGGTTACACGACATTTTCCCGAAAACTAGATGAGAAAATGTTGGTACTAACAAATTCTCTAGGCAATATAATTTCAATTTCCGCAGGTTAGTAACACTGTGACTGGTCACATACGCACACATTCGTCAAAACGACTCTGCACACACGGATTTACTACTTCACAGTGTTACTAACCTGCGGAAATTGAAATTGTATTGCCTAGAGAATTTGTTAGTACCAACATTTTCTTATCTAGTTTTCGGGAAAATGTCGTGTAACCTTTTAATCGCAAGGTAATTGGACATGAAGAAATCGGGTATTAGCTCGGATCTACAATAGTGTAGTAAGCCTTATGCCATAAGAAATTGACCAATTATAATCAAATATAAAAAGAATAATCGAATATAATTGGTTAATTTTCTTATGGCAAAAGGCTTACTACACTTATTGTAGATTCGGGCTTAGGGAGCGTTCCCACCGAGCGCGTTACGCGTCGCGACGTCCTTCGCGTCCAATTAAAACGTCCTATTTTAAAAACTCTGTGCGGGGGTCCTTAAGCTTTAAGCCGTAAAAAATTGACCAATCACAATTGAGTATTCTTATAAAAATCTACTGCAATTGGTCAGTTTTTTATGGCTTAAAGCTTAAATTTTTATTGTAGACTAAAGGTTAAGCAGGTCTTTATTTCTATCATAAAAAACAAACAAACATTTACTATTTCATAAGATATGAAATTTTAAAGTTATAATCTGATGTAAAATTCTTTTAAATATATTTTTCATAGTTAAAAATAGGATAATATATTAAATGTAATTCAAGTATATGTCGTTTTTTACAATTATAAATGCAATTATAAGCTTAACTCTTCCACTTGATGTGTGGTAAACGCAAAGCGCTTTCAGCATAAAAGTATTCTTCCGATTGAGGCTGTAATTTCGCTTTGTAATCTATTAACACTGTACGATCTCCTTGTTGCACAAATATCTAGAAATGTATAAATATAATTGTACATTATCATTATTTCTACAGCTGTAATATACCCCATTATTATAAAATTATCTGTCTACGTACGTCGATTACTATTGTATGGCAAGACAGTTTTTTTGCCAATTCTAATCGTTTCTCTAGATTATCAATAAATTTCAGATACTTTTCAAGAACAACATGTGGCGCATTATATTTGTACAATATTTTCAAAACATCTTCTATGTACAAATGCGTTTGTAATTTTGTATTGCCAAGTATTCCCTAAAACATAATTTTTGTTATATAAATCATAATCTTAATGAAATAAGTAAAAATAGATCCCCGTAATAAGAATTTTTCTTAAAATTCTTCACGCAATTTCTCAAAATTTCTATTTAAATATTGGAATCTCTCTCAATTTCGATATCATTTTTAACTTTTTTTAGAAAATTTCTTCTATTTTTTATGCAAATTGGAATATTTTTTAGAAGGGCTAAAAAACTTTATAGAGTTTTTATATGTAAATTCTATAATATTTTAAGATGTTACAATGTATAATTTTCAAGAAAAGCATATAAAATCTGACAGTTTTTCTTAGAAATCTTTATAAATGTAAAAACTTTTAAAAATATAAGACATTATAATTATTTTCATCAAGACTTGAAAGATAAAGTATGTTACCTTTGTTAAGAGTAAACGATCGATATCGTCCCATCCACCACAAGCAGCTTTAACATGTAAAGCAACCTTCTGATACAGTCTAGGAGAAATGTCATGATCTTGAGAGAATGTTATGGGTGATATCGTGACAAAATCGTTTGGCGTATTACAATGGTACTTGCACGCATAACGCAGAGATTCCAAAATAGAAGAATTCAATGGCAACTCATCATTTCTTTTCTGCTTGATCGCCATTTGCCACTCTAACAATTTACAATATAAATAGTATAATTTTTTTTCATAAAAACTAGTTTGTTAATTATCCAGAAAAATAAAATTAAGGAAAAATATCGTTTCTTTCTTAAAAATTGTTTTCCATAAAGTGCAGGTTTGTTAAAAAAAAAAGTGCAACAATAACAGTGACTTTATTGCTCAATTGTTTGTTAGAACTTTTAAATGTGATAGATATTTTAAAATCATTGACATAGAGGACAATAAAGTGAACATTATCTTAAAAAAAAGAAAAACTGTTTCTTTCTCGAAATTTCCGAGAATTTTTTTTGAGTTTCAAAAACACTAATAATGATAAAAAAGAGATTATAAACATACCCAATAACTTAATATAAGATTCTAAAAATGTAGTTTCCCTGCAATCAGGTAGTATAGTGAAAAGTGCCTTATGACAGTTGTCAAGTTTTTGCAATAGCCTATTTGGATCATTTGTATTTTTTACAATAATATGCAGATTCTTCATCTGTAATCAACCATAGCAAAAGAAATGTTGCAATTTAACTCGCAGTGACATCTGCAGTAACACTTACAGCAGCAATTGAAGAGTGGCCCAGCATTCTGTAAGATATCAAGCATGAGAGAAATATTAACTACTCTAATAATAAATTGTATATTACACATAAAACGTAATTACATACGTCAAAATATCAGTTATTTCATTTGTCTGCAGCCTTATAAACAGATAATGTATATACACATTTACCACATCTGGCCTCTCTGTCAATAATCTCTGTACCAATGATCGTTTTAAAGTTTTTGTAAGAAATAAAATTATCTGCAACAGTAATTCAATGTCAACAATAACTGTAATTTTTATCAAATGATAATTAATATATAGACATTTAAAGTTTATACTATCAAAATAGCATTTCCGTCTCCATTTGAGATAGCAACGTCTAACAGGGCAGTTTTACTAGCAAGAGACTTATATCCTTCTAATGAATATGGCTGACCAAGCAATATCTGTCGCAAGGTAATATTTGGCTGAACAACAGCTGTTTCAGAATGTTTAATCTGTGTTATTGAACATTCTTTCTCAGATGATTTATTATCCGCATTTAAAACTGCAACATTTTACATTAGAAATGTTATTATTAATATTATAAAAATTTACGAGATATATCCATATCCTTAGCATACTGCGTGTAAGTGTCTTTTCAGATATAATTGATAGCAGAGGTTTCGTGGTTTGAAGATCATTAGTAGAATAAAGACTATTTTCAAAGCTCGATGTATTAAAAATTCCAGTCCACAGTTTCTCCGTGTCACTCTTCAATTGATCCACCTGTAATTTAATTTAATTCTTAAATACTTGATAATTTAATTCTTAAATACTTGTTGTCTATTTTAATAGAATTTGCTATTCCTAAAAAAATTTCCTTAAATTTTTGTTAAAATATAATTTTCTAGGATTAGTATAAATTAAAAAATTCGTGTATAATTTTACATTTAAAAATTTCTTAAATTTTTTAAATACAAATTGAAACGTCTTTTATAAGCCAGTACACTTTCAAGAAACAATTTCTATAGCTCTTTCAGTAAATTCTTTATGTATGTGGTTTGTAAAATATTTCAAAGATTTCTTATTCTAATTTCCAAGAAAATGTGTAAAATTTGAACAAGTTTAAGTTTTTTCTGAAATTTTTATAAATTTCAAATATCAAAAATTCGTAAAATATTATAAGAATGTTTTTCACCACGTTTTACAATACAGTTTATTACTCATCATAACCTCGCTTTCGAAACAGAATGATCGCTTCTCGCTGCTGTACCAGAAGTCATCCTCGTCTTTCACGGCATTCATTTCATAGATTTCAAAATATCTACTTGATTACGAGACTAGATCTCTTCACTAACTTAAACCTTAAGTGACAAATACATAGCTGAAGTGAAATATTCTTCCGACGTTCCTCATGACGCTAATAAAATGCGAATTAATTATTTCCAATATTCAATGTTTCCATTTAAACAGTCACATATGTTAGACTAACCTGAACTGAAGTATGTTCAGAAATTATTGCTGCTTTCCATTTACATCAAAATTCAAATAATTCTCACTTGTGACGTCGTAACTTAGTTAAATGCACGTTCCTTTTGCATTCTGTTGCACTCACAAGTGAGATTCAACTGAGTTTTTTTCTACAATCTGAGCAATTTCTAGACCGTGTGCTTTACTGAGTCTCGCATACTCACCTTAGAAGTGAGGTTATATATTGAGATAATTTTGTCATTAAAATAAGCGTGAGCACTTGCATATTTCTTTAAATCACTGAGTAATGACGTCATTATCTGAGTATAAAATACTCACATTAGAGCAATCACACAATGCCAGGCAACAGTGGGCAACAGGCAATAGGACTCGGGTAAATATGTTTGTCTTTATTTATTTAAGAAAAGAAATGACTGTTGCCTATCGTAAGAATCGAATAAATAGTACTTTGGGCCGGTTGTTCCAACTTCTTGGTAAACTTATCTACCAGATAAGCATGTGTCTATCTTCATTTTTTTTCTTAAATAAATAAAGACAAACATATATTTACCTGATAGGTAAGTTTACCAAGAAGTTGGAACAACTGATCCTTTGTCTCGTAATGGATGGAAATCCAAAGGGTGAAGAAGGCCTGGGTGAAGAAGAAAAGAAATGAAGAGATAGACACATGCTTACCTGATAGATAAGTTTACCAAGAAGTTGGAACAACTGGCTCTGAGTGGCACATAAAAAACTTGACTAGAAGAAATTAAGATTTTGTTATTTTGTTATTTTGTGTGTGCATATATGCATCCACAAAAAACCGTTATGTACATACATGCGTTGACATGATTAATGCAGGGAAATGCTGATGCAACGCTTGTAATATTTACATTGTAGTGATGCATGATAAAAACAATGTTTATTTAATTGATAAACTAAAATAAAGGGAAGAAAAAATGACAAACTATCATTATTTTAAATAATGTAATTTATACAAGGTATATATGCAAGTGTTTACAGATGTATAAAATAAACTAAAAAAGAAAGTAATGAAATAATTGTACAAGATTCGAGAAGAATGCCTACTGATCTTTATAAGCTACGAAGAGTAAATTGATTTAAAAAATTATGTAAAATTTAACGTTAGCTACATATGTAGATATAATCATTAATTGTTTCATCAAAGATATAGCTGTACATTTCAAAACTAGATTTTTTTTTAATTTTGTGTGTGTGTGTGTGTGTGTGAAGAGAAAGGGGGGGGGAGAAGGGAGAGTATAAAAATATATATATGGAAAATATATAAGTAAACGTTTTTATCTTCATATCTGTTTAATCTCGCCGCTACAATGTGGGCAACATGTCATATTGTTGACATCACATTGTGGAAGAAACATCTGTCCACCGACCGCGACCGCCGCTCCCATAACTGCAGTACAGGCAACATCTTCTCTTCCAGTCATGGGCAATTTCTGATTCATTAGCAACTGCAATTTAAACAATGAGTTATGTTAAAATATTACATCTCTCGCATAAGAAATTTAAATATTAAACAGTTCTACTTTTTCCGCATTGGTCTCTGCGAGCGTTTTCATATCTAAACCGATTACGTTCAGCTCTTTTTGTAATTCTGAATCCGGAATACCACTCAGAAGACTGACTCTTAGAATTTCTGCAAGTTGATAACATCCCTGTGTAAGATCAACAATATTGGTACTAGCTAATTCGTGTTTCTTGCGGGTTGTTGTTCCTATAGAATCGAATTTCTCCCGTAGGATCGTGAGCATTCTAGACAGGTATAAAAAGATTATTTATCATATTAAATTATATAAATTATATAAAATGTAATGCATAATACGCTTGCAAAATATACCTGTACGTTTTGAGCGATATATCCCGAATAATATTATGTTCTTCCAACAGTCGTTTTATAATTTCCTGCAGTTCTGTTGTTCTCTGGCATAGCGCAGCTTTCCATCTTGCCAAATCCTCCACCATTAAGCTATAATTATAATTTTATTTTACCGACAAATCAAAGTATCTAATATTATTACCGCTGTGTCTTTTCCTAATTAAGTTAATAAAAATGTAAAATTTTTTAGTCAAATAACAATATAAAATATAATTAATTTATAGATGAGACAAACCAAGAGAAAAAGTTGTAAAAAAATTCCGAGCATCTCGAAAACGATTGACAATTACCTACTAGCTAGAAATTTACTTCTCCAAACTTCGCATTGGCCTGCTAGCCATTCTGTTTGTTCCTGATGTGTAGACAAATGTTGAGCTGAATTTAAGAGAGCTCTTGCAAGTTGCAATTTGTCTTCGGTTAACAGATGAACTCTTGTTTCTAAATCTTCTCCCACAGCAGCAACCAATAAATTTTTTAATTCTCCATTGACCTGTGTACATGTACATATATCCAACATAAGTTAAACATTACCATACATTTTGTATGTGATTACATAGTATTTCATTAGATTACATAAAAAATCCCTGTTTTGCATTTACACTTTGCAGTTTGCATTTTGAACTTTTTTCATGTCTACACATTTCATAATTGGGTTATGTAATACAATTCATGCCTTTATCTATTTCTGAGACATACGAGTATGTCATTTCCATAAAAAAAATTATCACAAGTCAAGAAATTCATCATTTAGGATTTTTTTAACTTTGACTACAGATTTATAAATAGAAATCAGAAATAAGAAACTTTTACATATGAAATTTTAATTATGTAATATATAAAATTAAATTTTTTATGTTTAATAATCACCACATTAAACGTATCATTGTGACTTGTGAAATTTGTTAGAATTAGTAGTCGCAAAAACTTCTAGATATTAAGATTCGATAAAACATATTAAACAAGATTTGTTGTCACAAAGGCCTAACATATAATTGTTTTACCTGTGCTTGAAATTTCAACTGAGTTTCAAGCTGATTGTTTTCTTCTTTCAACTTGCGAATCTCAGCCTCATATATTCTTTTTTCATTGTTCCACTCAACTTCTGAGGTTTTCTCTTTACTTTCTTTCATACAATCCTTCAATCTCACGGTGTTGTCTTCAATCTTCATCGTGGAAATTTGCGCAACTGTGGCATTCAAGCTAGATTTATTCTTAGGTAATTTTTTGTTCTTTTTTTCGAGCGGCACTATTGGATTTACAGCTGCTTTATAAGGCTCGTATGGTACAAATTTTGGTTCTTTTGATTTTAAGGAGTGTAAAATATGCTTCTCTTGCTTTGTATTACTAATATTTTTTGGCACCAGGTTTACTATTGTACCAATAGGAGTGACCGGAGCTGTCGACCCTAATTGCTTTAAATTTGTAGGATGATAAATAAGAGTGTCTCCCAGACGACTTCGACTCTGCTTAATTTCAGTCTTGTCTGCTGTTGCATTTTCCATGCCATCTCCTTGCGTTCGCTCGACACAACCCATTATGTGGACATCTTAAAAGAGATAAGTATATTTAACATAATAATTAATATTTATTGGAAATTTATTATGCAGATATGTGAATAAGATAAAGAAAAGAAAAAAATACTATTTTTTTATCGAAACATTTTGATACTTAATATTATTTTAATATATCAATTTCTAAATACATTTTTTAGTTCTACAAACTGTACCAATACAGATTGTTAGAAACAAAATCGTAAACTAAAGCTGGAGATATTAATTAAATTATTCGTCAATGTTAATAATGACCTTACAATCATCTGTAACAAAAAATACTTTAAAAAAATTTTGCGAAAATATTACCAAGGTAAAAAAATCCAAATTTTGCCAAGATTAAATAACTATTGAGATATAAAAATTGCATCTATATGTTGCTGTAAAATGTTAACAAAAAAAAATTTTTATTATTGTTAAACAATGTTCTTCTCATTATGAGTCATGATGGTTTACAAAGTGCAATGTGCAATATGAGAAAAATATAGAGTCTCTGATGGTCTCTGAGAGAGAAGCTCTTTAGAGAAGAGACATAAGAGAGTCAGAAACTAACCTGGTTGACAATGAACACTGTGTCTCTTAAGATTTGTATTCATGTTTGGCAGTGTAAACAGTTATTGCAGATAATTCTGTAATTTGTAATACATCGTGTGATCAATATTTACATTTTACGCAAATAATAGAATATAAATTGGTTTTCATGTCAATGATAACTAAATATCACTAAATATGTTGAAAAAAAGGAGATTAATATGTCGCACAACTGTCACTGACTGTCATACGACATGTAAAGCATGTAAAGCCCGGTCTACAATGAGTCGTTGGCATAGACCTAGTTTACACCAAGCACTTGGTACGCATATCAAATAGTAAATAACTAGTGAATGTGTTTAATCATTGGCTGATCAGCTTAAATTCACTACTTGATACGCGTACCAAGTGCTCGGTGTAAACTAGGGCTGCGTTCCGTTTCAACGCATGATGCGCATAATGCATTGTTCATCCTTGTTTAACGTTTGACAAACAACAAGGATGAACGATACATCATGTGTATCATGCGTGAAACGGAACGTACCCTAGAGCATTTGATACGCGTATCAAATAGTAAATAACTAGTGAATGTGTTTAATCATTGGCTGATCAGCTTAAATTCACTACTTGATACGCGTATCAAATGCACGATGTAAACTAGGCCATTTATAAATGTCTATGGTCGTTGGTCGTTGGTCGTAAGAAATTGAAAATATTTTCTCTACGACGACTACGACTACTGTTACGGCATATGACTCTCCATTGTAAATGGCCCTTTAAATTTATAACCAATGGGAATTCGTTACTTCTTGATTTTTGTATCTCGTCACTAGATGACAGGATCATCATCAGGCGTTTCTGCAATCTCTTACGAGATAGTATATCTCTTGCCGAACGTGTGAACGATGATATAACCAATAACCAATTTGTCGAACCGGCTTTCAGAAAATTTTGATCGTTCATCTGTGCAGACTGTGCAGGACCGGTTAGCAGATACGAAGGTTATAAGTATACCTGTATGTTGGATTTGCCTTTCGCTCGTATATTGCGGTATTATTTACAGGCGTTGTGATGATCAGCGTTACGTTTATATCGATTTGATAATAATGGCTAATTGAGCGTATAATAATACGAAATTTTGCATAAATTAAATCAACGAAGGTTTAATGTGAAACAAGATTGTTAATTCGGATCGCTTGTTCGTACATACATTATCACACGTCACGACTCGAAATGTGATGATGTAGTGACGCGTATCACGAAATAGGAACATTCATTTTACTCTTTGTGTCGTTTAATATTATTAATATACTTACTCGATCCGTTTTATTTTTGCTCATTTATGCAGATGATGCTGTAATATCCCACAATGGACGCTATGAGATGTCGGATGATGTTAGTATGTGAGGAGCAGTCACGGAAATAGGACGATCGATAGTGTGATAGCGATAGTGAGAATTGTTCTGTAATTTTAAGTGATACACTTAACGGATAGATATATTGCAGGCAATCGAATATCTAGGTTTGTCTTTCATTGCTCTGCCCTAGATCATGCTAACTTTCCTTTTCTCCTTTTGTCAAATGTTAAACAATGCATGCTAGTTGATTTGAAAAAAATAGATCTAATTTTCAAGAAGTTTTCTCTTTGCAGATGCTAGCCAAGGAACCAATCTTTATTTCACAATGACTGCTAGTGATGTGCAAGGCTCCTTGAAAGAGGCTCTATATGAGACGCTAACTGGGATTTTGTCGCCAGATTATGAAACTCTCAAAACAGCAGAGCGGAAGATTCAAGCTTTGGAAGTGACAGAAGAATTTGGTATACATTTGACGGAATTTGTTATCGATCCTAATGGTCATTTGCCAATCAGGCAATTAGCTTCTGTTTTGCTAAAGCAATATGTTGAGACGCACTGGTGTTCATTAGCTGAAAAATTTCGGCCGCCTGAACTGAATAATGCTGTTAAAGAGAGGATTAAAGAACTGCTTCCTTTGGGACTTCGAGAATCTATTAGTAAGGTAATTTTTTTCAAAGAATCAATTTAACTAAAAATAATTTATCACCAAATCTATATTACTGTGTTATCATACTGTACATCGTGACATTTTATTTTACTTCTGGCTTGCAATAAGTTCACTTTTGAAGTGTTGAAAAAAAATTTGTTGTCTGTCTCAGGTACGAACTGCAGTAGCCTATGCGATATCTGGTATAGCACATTGGGATTGGCCTGAGAATTGGCCAGGACTGTTTGATGTTCTCGTAAGCTGTTTAAGGGAAGAGAGCGAATATGCCGTTCATGGGGCGATGAGAGTATTGACGGAATTTAGCCGGGATTTGACAGATGCCCAATTGCCTAACGTGGGACCTGTCATTCTTCAAGAAATGTACAGGATATTTCAAAGTGAAAACGTAAATTTTATATAAAAACTTAAAATGTCTTGTACATATGTTACTACTCAAAAAAGTTTTGACACACTAGAGATATTCTCGCAAAAAGTATCTTGATGAAAAAAATGTAAATTTTTTAAGAAATGTTAAAGGTGAAGAATAAGGTATTTTTCAATCTATCTTTTAATTTTGTTTCTATTATATTTTGTTCTTAAATTACACAAAATTAAAAATTAATTTTAGGTTTTTCAAAATCTTTCAAATTTATTCTTACATTAATGCGCTATAACTTGATAAAATACAATTTTTTCAAAATTGTTTAAATATATTTTTTTAACTCTTCGTGAGATATGTGAGAAAATCTTAAAAGTGCTGAAACTTTATTTCTTTATTGGTATGTTTTTTGTCGCTTCCAGTTTATATTTTTTGCAGCAGTATTCGATTAGAACACGTGGTCGTGCAATCGAGATTTTCATAACAATTACAACTTTGGTTGCTCACACGGGAGGATATGAAAAGGGATTTACACAACAGTATTTGCAGCCAATCATTCCTATGTTCTGTGAGAAGTTTGTTGAGTGTCTCAGAGTGCCTAATGGCCAGACTAGTGACTGTGGATTCAAAACAGATATTATTAAAGCTATAAACTGTCTTGTTACAAAATTGCCCAAATATATATCGGATTTTTTACCTCAAATGCTGCCACCTGTATGGGAGACTTTATGTCAAAGTGCAAAGACCTATCAAGAAATGACAGTCAATGCTGATGAAGACGTCAACGAGAAAGAAGTCGATTCTGATGGTATGTTGTTCTTGTTATAAGTAAAGCAATAAAATAAAACTTTGACTTACAAAGAAACCTCACAAACCCGAAAATTCTGATTTTAATGAAACTTGGCATAAATGTAGTGGGAATAAATACATGAATTAAAAAATTTTCTTTTTTGGGTTCAAAAATGGTTTGAAGGGACAAAAGCATCCTTCAAAGATAAATACATTTTTTGTCTTTTCTTGATATATCTTGAAACTAAACAAAATATCAAAAAATATTTTATACAAAAGTTTTACAACATAAATATCTTTATTTAACTATATTATTTATTAAAAAAAAATTTTTTTTTTATGAACAGCACAGTTAAGTAGAGGTATTTATGCTGTAAAAACTGTTATATAAAACATTTTTTGATATTTTACAAGATATATCGAGAAAAAGCAAAAATGTATTTATCTTTGAAGGATGGTTTCTCCCCTTCAACCATTTTTAAGCCAAATGGAAAATTTCTAAATTCATGTATTTATTCCCTCTACATTTATGCCAAGTTTCATTAAAATTGTAATTTTTAGGTTTGCGAGGTTCTCTTGTTAGTTATAAAACTTATAAACACATGCATATATTTTGCAGGCGAAGTAATTAATTCCAACAGTTTAATTTTCGCGATCTTTGAGTTTATTCAAACTATTATAGATCGTAAGAGATTTACAAATCTGTTGGATAATATGCTACCAGAAGTTATATATTATTTAATAGTATTTATGCAAATAACGATCGACCAAATTCAGCAATGGACAAGTAATCCGAATCAATTTGTTGAGGAGGATGAGACCTATGAGTATAACATTCGAATCTCAGCGCAAGAATTTTTAGCGGTGAGCAGAAATAGTAAGAAGAAAATTAAACGCGTTACAATATATAAAAACCATTATTTTGCCATTTATAGACTCTTATCAGTCATTTTGAGGAGAAAGCTGTTCATGCTCTTTGCGATGTAATTACACGACACATTGAAGCGACGAAGGCGTTACAAGCTAACGATGGTAGTAATGGCAACCAAAGTTGGTGGAAATTACGGGAATCCTCTCTTTTAGCGTTGAGCCTTTCTAAGAATATTGTCATTGAAAAACAACAAGCTGAGATACTGCAATTTGATATTATTAGATTTCTAGATACAGTTGTTTTGGGAATGTTGAATGATTCAGGTAATTAATCACATACATATCATAACGATATCTTTACTAATATGTCAAAGCTTAAGGAAGCTCTTTAACTTAAAAAAGAAAAATCTATTACTTATCTATTATTAAAAAGAAATTTCCAAAAGAATTTTAATTGGCTTTAAAATTCTTTTGACACGTTTGTTGAAATTTGGCAGAAAAATTCTTTACATATTTAAGACCAGTGTTTTATAAGATTTAAAACTATGTCAGACTGGTTAGGATTTAAATGGACCCAAAAGAGTAGGATAAACTGCACGTCACTCTTTAAAAAAAACAGGAAGGATATATATTAACCATAAATTTATTTAAAAAATTTTTAGATCAAGTTTTTATAGTACCTATGTGAAAAGATTGAAGAATTATTCCTCTTTAATAAATTATTATGTACATGTTATTGTAGGCTCACCTCCGTTGCTTCTTGGTCGTTGTTTGTGTCTTGGTGGACGATACGCCAAGATAATGCCACCAGACGTGAGTTCCCGATTTCTGGAAGCGGCAGTTAACGGGTTGCAAGAAAATCAACCGCCTTGTATACGTATCAGTGCCATTAAAGCAATTTATTGGTTCAGCGAGGCGTCAACTGGAAAGGAACCTGTTGTTAACATAATACGTTGCCATATGCCTAACATCTTTCAAGGATTGTTTAATCTTGTTAGTCAGCCTAGCACAGATGTTTTGACTTTGGTCATGGAGACATTTCAAACACTAATCTGGGTAACACTAACAACTTTTCTATCGCACTATTGCATTTTTTCTGTTATTTAAGTTATTTAAGTTATTTAAATCCTATTTGTGTTTATAGCAACATAAAGAATTTACAGCATCAGTGGAAAACAAAATTTGTCCTTTGACAATTGCAGTGTTTGTAAAGTTTCATAGCGATCCGATGATATTAGATATATGCCAGGACATATTCAAAGACCTAACACAGAATCCGAGTTGCATCGAACCATTGCAAACTCGTATAATACCAACTTTAATGAGCATGATGGCAATAACTCCTATAAATAAATCAAAAGATGGTAAATTCCATTTTATTCTTTTTGTTAAATTTAATCATCTCAATTTAGCTGTTATCGTTAATAACTTATATCAGAGGGATCTCGAGCTGTGGCATTGGATGTTTTGAAAGTTTTGGTGCAATATTCACCGACGCCTCTGAGTAACGTTTTGGTAGAGACTGCTTTTCCAACTGCCTGTCACTGCATTCTCAATTCGGAAGATCACGCGACGTTGCAGAACGGCGGAGAACTTATGCGCACATATTTATCCGTAGCAGCACAGCAGATTATTGCAAATCGAGATAATGATGGGCAAACTGGGTTGCAGTACGTACTGCAAATAATTGCCCAACTCTTAAATCCACAGGTGACATTGCTGAAATCTCAGATTCTAAAGAAGGGTATATACCTAGAGGATGTACACTTAGAGGAGGGGGCTTCAAAAATTGCGAATTTTTTGTGGAAAAAAACGGAAAAAGAAATGTATAATCTTTACGATGGAATTAACATTATTTGTTTAATCTTTCCGTTTTTTTTTCCCCTCTAGAAAACTGCAAAGTTGAGTCTCGCGCGTTTTAATCTGTCTACGTATATATATATCCCTTAATTTATCAGAAAAATTATTTTTGTCGCGAGTTTATTACGTATGTGGATAATTTCAGTTGAGTGAATTTACTGCCACTTTTGTTGGACGCTTGGTTACGACGCTAATCAGAAATGTAGGAGATAGTCTGGGCGAGAATCTTGACCTGCTACTGAAGGCAGTGCTGAGCAAGATGCAGAGTGTGGAGGCGTTGATCGTGATGCAGAGTCTGCTGATGATTTACGCACATCTTATAAATACACAGTTCGATGCCGTACTAAATTTTCTGTCGATTGTACCTGGACCAACAGGACAGAGCGCACTTGCATTCGTATTGTCTGAGTGGGTCAGCAGGCAACATCTATTTCTTGGTAGATATGATCGCAAAGTCGGGACGATTGCATTGTGCAAGATTCTAGAATATGGAGTCACTCATGAAGATAGCAGATTAGATGAAATCACAGTCAAGGGAGATATGATCATCTCAGGTTTGTGGTTTTCTCTGACCACTTTAATCACATAAAAATTGCGATAATTAGCAAGGATATAATAAAGTAGATTTTCTCGAATATAAAATTGTGTATGAATTAATTCTTTATTATTAATATAAACATTCAATAGTTTCAACATTTTTTAGATTTTCTCGCGTTTTACGATAAATATAAAAAAAAATATTTGAACAATGTTGAAAAAAATTCATCGAACTGCATTATAATAAACTTTTTTATTCTGTTTTTCCTCTGTTTCACAAACTTTATAGTTTTAAAGTTGAAGAAGTTTATGAAAAATAAAAATTTTGAAAAATAAGGTTTTACATAAAAAGTTCAATATTGTGAGAAATTATCGCTCCATTTTTTTAAAGAAATATTTTAAAAGCTAGAAAGTTACTTTAAAATAGTTTTTTCACATTTTTCGTTCGACGATATTTTATTAAGTTATATCGCAAAGTCAAATAGAGTATTGAAAAATGTTAATTTTCAATTTCATGTAATTTAGGAACAAATCATAAAGATGATACTAAAAAATAAATTTAAAGCTTTATCTTTCTTTTTTAAAATGTATTTTTGAAAACTTCTTTATAATCTTTTTTTCATCGTGATATGTAGCTTTTCATGAAATGTGGGAAAATTTCAAGTATAAATACTGAAACTTTTGAGTGATAATATATGCTTTAATGGTATGAATAAATTTTAATCAAAAGACATATACTGGAACTTTCCTAGCGATGATTCTTTGTGTAAGATTATTCTTAACTAGTAAAGGTATTTTGCTCTACGAAAACATTTGTGTGTTTCTCAAAATTATTACTTGGGAATATATAGGAATTGAAGACGGTGTAAGGACCAGAAGCAAAGCCGAATCACAGCCCTATGAATGGACGACAGTGCCTGTACTTGTAAAGATTTTTAAAGTAATAATCAACGAATTGTCGAATGATATCGAAGTTGTTAGTGCCAGTCAAAATACGGAAGTGAGTGTTGACTCCGCGTTTTTCTTCTCTAATCTTTTATATTTTTTTACTTTAGAAAATAATTAAAATACCCGAATTTAATAACTTTTATTAAGTTTTTCGGTTTAAAATAGAGAGAAGTCACATGATTCAGCATTCATGTAGAAACAAAGGAGTTTTTGACATTACCATCTTCATCTTAAAATAATAATGAACAAAATTTAAGCTTGGAAAACGATAATTTGTTATTTAAAAATATTTTCTTTATAATATTAATAAATATTAATGTGGCGAAAATTGAATAAGACTTGTTTATATATTAATAATTATTTAAAATTACTTATTAATATTTATTTACTTTATTAATAATTATTAAAAATAGCAAGTGTCGATTTGCCATAGTTTCACTTATATATATCATATTTAAAGAGAGTTGTATAGTACTTTTAATCTATTTGAATTTTTTTTTATTTAATTAAAAAAATGTGAACATATCTAGATTTCCGATGAGGAGGATGAGGAGGAAGACGATGATGAATTAATAGATCCTGGAAATGAAAGTGCAAATATTTTACGTAAGTTTTTATATTAACAACCTACAAGTCGCGTAACTTTTAATTGTTAATAAGAAAATGTTATTAAATTGATTTCTTTACAGAATTTGGAGGTGCGGATGAAAATAATGATGATGAAGAAGATCCAGAGTTATTGCGAGATTCTATCTATCATTTGAACCTTGGTCAGTATCTACGCGATTTCCTGCTAAACTTCTCCACTCATCATTGCTTCCGTATATATATCCAACACCTGAATGTGCCAGAGTTAAAAGTCTTGAATAACATAAATATCAATGCGCTCATGTAATAGGACAATTCAGATTCAGAACAATTTTTGAATTTCATAATAAATGAACAGTCTTTTCTATATTTAGTTGTATCTGCATTTCATTATTTTCATGTTCATCGAAATCGAGTTTTGTCTCGATTATACTCTCATATCAAAAGGTTATACAATCTTAGTTCGTTGCATATATTAACGCTATATTTTATTTGGGATTTATTTACATTACATATGTTTAAAATTATTATTCGCACCTAAATACAAAAGACAGCATACATACGCACAGTCACTTATACGCTTATAATCTAAACCATATATTTTCTACAATAATATATTTTATATCTAATGTCGTTTCCAAAACATATTGTACACCTTATATAATAAATTTTCGTCAGAAAGTATGCGATAATTGATCTATTGAGGCGTTATATTTGATTCATGTTTTTTAAATATATATTTTAAAATATATAAAGTTACAGGACATACTATGTATATACAGTCGGACCTCTCGTCCTACGATATTTCCGGAAATTTGGAAAACCTGATCCTACGACAAAGAGAGGGGTCCCCACTTTGCTTTCAAAAATTGAATACTTGATTGGGATTGGTCGATTTCCTTATGCTAACGTCTTATGTTCTTACGAACTTTTGAGAAGTGGGGATACGATTCTCCTTCCGTGGTTGTATCACGAGAGGCTTTTTTTGTCATGGGATAAGAGGGTCGTAAGATGAGAGGTTCGACTATATATATATGTATATACATATAGGTATTGGTAGTATAGGATTTCAGAATTGTATTAATTTTTTTTAGACAGGAGGAGGGAGAGGAGAGAAACAAAAAATAATTCGATATATACACGATTTATTTGTATAAGGATAAAATAATTTATACTTTTCTATACAGAATGTCTCAAATTTTCTTTAGCATGCCTTTTGCACATTTTACACTCGATCTGTAGACGCTTTATAAAAGTGGTACAAAAATCGATAAAAAATGCAACATTAAGAGGATGCTAAATTACCCGTTAAATTTGATCGAGGTCGATAATGTAGAGTCATTCGTTTATCCTTGATGTTTATAAAAATATTTGCTTCAAAATACAAATTATGTAGCTTATACGTACAAATAAATGGCATCCCTCACTTCAGAATAGATTGAAGAATAAGATTATATTCATCAAATTACGATTAAAAGCTGTAAAAAAGTTTTTTGTATGATCAAATTTGCAAAAATCTGTAGTGAAAGCGTTTAGATAAATAAAATTTGATCACACAAATAATTTTTGTTTATGGCTTCTAATCGTAATTTGACGAATATAGTTTTATTCCTCAATCTATTCTGAACTGAGGTATGCCATTTATTTGTACGTATAAGCTATATAATTTGTATTTTAAACCAAATATTTTTATGAACAAGAATAAACGAACGATTCTACGTTATCGACCTCGATCAAGTTTGACGGGCAGTTTAAGCCATCTACAAAAAGAAGTTTGCAATGGAATTGACATTAAGGTAATGGTCCTCCGAATACATAATACACTGTCACGATCTTCGTCATAACGCACAAAGCAAAACAGATATTGATGCGTGCCGAAATACGCTTATTATACATATCTACAAACCTACAATCCATTGATCTTTGTCCATAGAATGCTTTTCATTCTATATGTAAAATGATCCATATATATGTGCCATTTCGTGCTGTAATTATTTATAAGATTAAAGGGAACCTGCCGTACATACTTCATACACGTGTTTACGTATAACAGCATATAACATTTTCTTCCATTTTATTGCAATATTGTAATTTTCCAGATTGACGTGCTTTTATTATGAAAGTTTCGAATATTATCTGTTTCGCATTATATCAATATTTCAAGAAAAAGATCAAATTTATTTGTATTTTCGATATTCTTATATGATCGCTCCCCCATATTTGAAGATGAAAATTTGGTATAAAAGATAATTCGAGATAAATGATAAGTTTTGCATACTATAACGCTTATCGAACGTCAACAATATGTAACACAGATTCGTTTACACCGTGGTAACTGACAGTAAACCCATTAATTTTCCTCCTGTGCCAGGTCCATTTGCACCTACTCTGTTCCCGTGAACTAGCATTTCTTGTACGGTGGTGAAATCATCTATAGTCGTCTTTTTACGTGCCATTTTCTTATGACTTAACTCAACGATGTTTAACGGTTTCTTCGATACTTTGTCTTCCGTGTGCTCGCATATCAACAAATCATTGGTCTGTTGCATCTGCTGCTGTTGTTGCTGCAGCATCAGTTCCTGTTGACGCTGCTTACGCTCGCGCGCGCGTTCCAGCTGCCGCTTACGCTCCTCTTTACTCCAGTAACGTCCAGCCTAAAAGTAATAATATACAAAACATATCGACTTAACTAGTTGATATGACGAAAGCCAATCCAAAATCAGAACGGAAATAAGTTTTGATATGCACATAAAGAGATTAATGTTGCTCTATACAGGATATTCAGTAATAGGTGCAAAAAACTTTAAGGAATAATTCTAGATTAAGAAATTTTAAAAAAATAATTGTAAAATATTGTTTTTTATGTAACTAGTATTTAAATATTCACGTAAGAAGTATTTAAAGCACTTAGACGCTATAATTAAAACCGAAGTTTAATTCAATTTTGTTATTTTTATTTTTACATTCTTATTTTATATAGATATTTTTTAGATATTAATATTCTAAAAATTTAATTATTATACGTTACAACATACGTTATAAGAATATATGATTTGAAATATTGTCATACAAAATATGTTTCATAAGCAGAAGTATTTTAATAAGAAATATATCGAAATTATAAAAAGAATCCCTGATATCCTAAAAATATTTCTTGGTTATAATAGTAAAAATACAAAATGCACTAGTAAATGAAGTAAAGACATTATATAATAACCTTGATTATATAAATTATATGTTTTTAACATATTTTAAAGTACGTTTTAAAAACCTTTTCTAGATGTCTTCTTCACCTGCTTTCTTCTACATGATAAATATTTTATTTAGGATTTATTATTCAATTTTTTTTGCTAACTCAGTAAGATACGATATCCTGCAGATTTCTTTCTAATGTGTCATATTTTAATTGCGTAAAACTCGAAGTTGTTTTATTTTTCCAAAATTTGGTTCGGAAACAGGTTCGATTCGATCGTTATCATTTGGTACTGACCTTCATCTCCGACATGGTATCGTCTTCGGTGGTGTGGCCGGCTCTTTCTTCGGTTATCTTGATCGCTCGATTACGAAGTATCCGATTCCTGACAGGCCGCCTGGCAATGTATCTCGTCCCATCTGCTCTCCTCTTCACCTTCCATTCCATTTGTACTTCGCTCTTGTCTTCCGGTGGTATCCACGTGGACGTGCACACCTGCTGGCTGCCGACGAATTGGTACTGCGTAAGATTTGGTGCCTGAAAATTGCCGTGCGACTTGGACTTTTTCGCGCCGCCCGACATTTCCTTGGACGTTGTGAGGTTCTTGCGGTTAAGCGCCTGCTTGAACAATTGCTGCTGCAGCATCATCGTCTGCTGTAAATTCGCCACGTTCGTATACATAGTGTCGGCCGGCAGCGTGTTAGCGTTTATCGATGGAGGTTCGTTGCGATCTCTGTGATGATGTGACGATGAGCTCTTCCTCACGCTCTGGTTCTTCGACGATTGTCTTGCCACCGCGGACGTCGCGGTCGGCGTCACAGGCATGGGGCAGTTGCAACCAAGTTTTTGCTGTTGTTGTTGTTGTTGTTGTTGCTGCTGCTGCTGCTGCTGCTGCGACTTTGGTGGGCACAGTACCAGCGTGCTCTTATGATGATCCCTTTCGCCCTGATGCAGCTCCAAAGTCAGAGGATTACTATGGCAGGACTCGCCAGTATTGTAAGCACTTGAACTGTCTTTCTCCTCGCCGGAACTGTTGCTCTTTGAAGAGGAGTGCCATTTCTGATTCGGTTGACCGCTGGCCAGATGATTCTGCGCCGTCGCGCTTTGCTGTAATTGAGTTGTCACGACAACGTTCCCTTGTTGCGTCCAATGCTGCTGGTGATGTTCGTATGGCGACGAGTATATTGGCTCGCTATCCGATTCCGGTATTGTCTCGTAGATGTGCTCGGTATCGCTCCATATGTGGCTCGAATATGCTTCGATCAACTTTACTGACGGCGGTGCCGCTGGCGTCAGTGGGCCGGCTTGCTGGCCACGCAGGGAAATACCTTCGAGCCTTTTTGAACAATCCTTCAGTGTCTCCTGTAGCCACTGCTTGTTGCGCTCTTCCGTGTGATGCACCGGCGAGATCGCGTTCTTACCAGATTTATGTGAGTTCTGTGATGAACATGTGGACGACGAGTTTGTGGAAAAGTTGACAGATTGCTGCTGTTGCGGTAGCGACGGCTGTTGCTGCTGTTGCTGCTGCGGCTGTTGTTGCTGCTGCTGTTGCTGAGTATGAGATGGTATGGGTGGAGGTGCTTTCAGGGTGCAATTGTTTATCTCGCTCTCTTTGGTACGCTCTTCTGTTTGCTGTTGCTGTTGACGGATCAGCTGCTCGATCATGCTGTTCTGATACGCTGGCAGGTTCTCGGGTGAGAGTGGTGGCGAACCCTGAAGTGGAATCATGGTTCATGATAGATAGCGATAACTATATCGCACGCAAACGTCGAATGCTTTTTTTGTCGTTTTTGTAATTGGACTTACCTGGTGATAGATGCGCTTGTCATCGTATTCATCGTCCTAAAAGGAAAAATTAATTGATTGATTGTAAAAAGTGTGTATTTTTTATTTACCCATGTAAAAAATTGGAATTATTTTTTATTTGAAGCTAGCGCAATTATTTTATATTATGAACAATATACTGCAAACGTTATACTAAATAACGATAAATTTTTTTCTTGAAAACAAATTATGACTATAAAAGTTCTTTGAGCTCGGTTATATTTTCACCATATTTTGTACTTAATATATTTTTAAGGAGGTTCTCCAGCTTAAAAAAGTAAAGCGGAATTACGTGACTTTTCATTTGTATATTATCTTTTGATATGAAAATGTTTTGGCGTTATCCTTTAAAAAATAATAAACAATAAAATTTAGTAAATTTGAAAGAAATAATTTATTATTTAAGACTTTTTAAAATATTGATTGAAATATTGTAACTTACTTTTTTCAATATTGATATAAAAAAAAATAGAAAAAATAGTTTATAACAATGATTAAATTTAATAACGAGTAATGTTGCGACATTTTTACTAGTAGTGTCATATTTAAAAAAGACTTGTGTAATTGATGAATTTCATACTCCTATACAAAAATAGAATTGTTTTTTTTTTTATTTGCAAAATATCTTTAGATTTCCATTCTTTCTTATAAATAGCTTTTCAAAATTCTTATATCTATTTGTAATATTAAAATTATTAAAAAATCTCTTTCATAATTCTCTCTCTTTCTCTCTCTCTCTCTCTCTCTCTCTCTCTCTCTCTCTCTCTCTCTTAATGTTGTTTTAGAAAATTATTTAAAAAAAATTATACGGTCAATAATTTTAAAAAATTAAAAAAAATATCTACATATTAATCATAAACTTATTTTCAAAATTTGATCAAGTTCTATATCATACGAAAAAACTGAAGGATCTCCTTAGTTTCACGTCAAGGATGAATATGTGATAATAATGATGAAAACGAACTTGATATACACATCGGCTGACGAGAATAGTCACTGCATTTTTCGTCTCCGCGAACAAATTCTCAGTCTGCTCCTTGTTCGCGACATCTTTGCCGTTGACCTGGAACGAGAAGAAGTTCCTTTCAATGAACAATACAGTCGCTTCTTGATTTCCGAAATGAGTCACTGTTCTCGCGAGAGAGATGTACATGTATAATGAAACGTCCGTACTCTGAATGTAAATCCGACTTAGAAACCCGTGGAACTCCCCCCCTTCCCCGCCAATATTCGTGAGCTGACTCAGCGCGAATTTCTCATTCTCTAGAATATACAATTGCAACAATAATGCAGGGATAACAAAAGTAGAGAAGTAAATCACTTTATAAAAAAAACGAAGACTTTGATATGATTAAAATTTATATTGTAACTTAAATTATATTTTTTATAGTTTTTTAATATAAAAAACACGCAAACGATGATGTTTCTTTAATTATTTAAAGATATATTTAAATTTCTTCGATTAAACATTACAAATACTATAATTGTATTTAACACTGGTCATGCGGTCGGAAAATAAATGCAGAGAAATAAATTTCTCAATTAACATTGTTGACGTGACTTACGTTTGATAAAAATACGTTTCAAGATATAATTTTTAATTATACAAAGAACCAACTTCTTCGATGTATTTTCTTGAACGTCGTATTCTATAAGAAGGATAATTTACTATATGATTACTATACGACAAATAAGTCATTAAATTAAAGATGAGAAAACGCGGTTTACGAGAGCTCATTGGTAAAGGAATTTAAGTGACAAATATATCATATATCTATTCGCTATATTTCGTCCAATTTCTCTTCGGTTTCAGATGAAGAAGGAGAAGGAAATAAAGAGAGAAAGAGAGAAAGAGAGGAAATGCACATGACCCGTAATTATAATACGTCTAATAGAATTAGAGGGCTATGGAGCTTGAGAGACTTTCCGGTATAATAAGACGTCAACAGGAAATTTGCGACAGTTATTGTGGCCAAGGTCTGTAGATGAATGACGGGAGGGGAAGGAAGATCTTCGCATGAGCACCATTTTGGGGCTATAAAGTGTATGTGTAGTGTTTGTTGTACGAGAAGAGTAAGTGAGTAGTAGTAAAAGTGGAATGTGCGGAAGATGATACATCGTATTGGTCCCGGCCATGTTGGGACCAAATGTGTAACAATGAATGCGAAGACCTTTCTTCCGCTTCCGTCGTTCATCTACAGACCTTGATTGTGGCAACCCGCGACGCGAAATTTGACAATCACTATGCCAACTACATGTTCTTCAAACAGTATTAAATTTTCTGTTGTGTTATTGTGTACTTTATTCTTGCAATAGCATGTAATATGTTTTTATCGTGCACCTCGGGGTTACAAGGCATTTTCTTAGCCTATTAAATCTGAAATAATCTTATATAATTCCGTTATTTGTACGAAACATTTACTAGCTGTTAATTAACTAAGTTTCATTGTTAGATAAAAATATCGTATATTAAATATTATATTTTATTATTATTATAATTATACATCATACATTAAAAACAATTGTTAACCATATTCAGTTAAATGCATAAATATTGTAATTAAACTAAACAAATTTAGTCAAATTAACCCATCATAGGCAGTCAGGAACCTGTCAATAATACGGTTCTAAACGATAAGTCATTTGGGTCATCTCGTCGAGAGAGAGATATGCTAAGAACGAAAAGAAAAATTTATATTCTCATTCAAAATTCAATACGGCGGACATAGAAATGGAATTTTGGTCACCTGAAATCGTCTGAAACTTTCAGAAAAGTTAGTTCTGACCATGCAAATCAAAAGTCATAATGACCACGAAGTCCAGAAATACCCAGTAGGCTTTTGTTGATTCGATAACTGTTGTTGTGGATATTTTTTCATGTATCAAAATACGTGCGCAACGGCACTTATCGAACCGACAACTATCGGTAACCGTATATGGAATAGCGGCCCAGTGAGATACGTATAGTTAAAAGTCGGAAAAATGCCTTTTTTTGGTTAATACAATTTTTTTCTCAATGTAGAGTCAAAATGTTGAAATATAAGAATTTTTTATTTTACTAGTAACATTTCCCCTTAAATCTTTTTTTTTTCGATATTTAAATATAGCGCCATATTTCTACAATTTTACATTCAAACTATAGAAATCACTTATTTAAGAGTTATATGTAAAAACATATTTTTATTAGGAAAATGAAAAATAGTGGATTATAGAATCTATCGAATGTTACAAATAATTTTTTTCTCTCTTTCTTTCTCTCTCAGTGTAAATACAAATTCTGTCGCATGCGATATGTTAAAAGTTCCACGATTCCCTATAATTTTTCGATTATTTGGTGAATCGTTACGCAATCATTATCATGCTAATATTTTCGCGTCCGCGGGACAGAGATGTAACATGCGGAAATATAATAGTAGCGAAAAATTTTTACCCGCAAAATTTGATCTCCCTCTCGCAAGCGACCGTCTCGGGCCGCGAGACTTTCAGGAACTATTTCCGAAATGTAAACCTCAGTGTCGGCGTCCTCACTGCCGGAACCGGAACTATAGCACACTGTCAATCCGAGCTTCTCAGTACTCCCGCTTTTCCGTAACGTCACCTCCTATAAAATTTCGTAACCATTATTCATGCCCACCGTAAAAGATGTTGAGTGAAACTAAATACTCCCGTTTGCACACTGCAAACCGGAGTGGACATGCCTGTTTCGTTAACAACATTAATGCAACATTGATATTACCATCACTCAACAAACACTTTCTAGAAAATGCACGTTTGTTCACAACATTACTATAACTTTCGTTTATATATCTGTACTTGTCACAATTTTTATTAAAATTTGAACAACTTCCTTTAAAATAAACTCCGTTGACTTTAATAATTGTATTTAACAAAGATGTTTTTGAACAAATGCTGAAATATATATATCTCAGTAAACGCAAAAAAAGATTCGCTCATATTATTATTTATTATACTCAATGATGCGAGTAATACGATAAATAAATTTCTCCATTTGTCTCACACATTTTCGTAATCACCAGAAAATAAAATTCGATAATATATTTATTAAATACCTCAAAATCAATATCGTGAGCGAGAAAATCTTCAAAACTGTCATTCGCTTGTTCCTCAACGACGAGAGGAACCGGAAGTAACTCCTCCTCTTCTATAAGACCAGCCCAGTCCGTTTGAACCGCAGTCGATACTAAGGGACACGCTGTATTATCTTTCTTGATATCGTCGTTGCATGTTCGGTCGTCTGCCACGCTCTTCTCATTCGTCGTTCCCTCATTCTTATCCTGACACGTAATCCTTTCGTGCTCCTTCGAGGGCGTGTGAGGTATCTGTTGATGCCCACTAGGTTGTCGTCGGAGGACCTCGACTATAATTGGCTCTTGAGCCGACTGGAAACAACGCACAGCATCCTCGTGACTAGAGTTTGAAACATCTTGCCCGTTCACCTAGAAATGAGAAAACGGATACCAATATTTAAAAGATTACAGTATTTGGGGGGAACTGGGAAACAGATGCTTGTTGGTATCATTATCATTATTAAATTAATTATTAATTTAATATTGTGATAATACTAATCTGATTCATCTTATAGCTGTGTTTTAAAGATCGAAAAGTATATTCACCGCACAATTTAATAAACTTTGAAATAAAATATAAAATTACATAAGTAAATATCAGCATGAAAATCCAGCTATGACCGAATAAAGCATATTCTGTATTAGTTGTGTTTTTACAATAATTGGTCTAGATTCTCTTATTTCAAACATTAATCCTTTTTTAGAAATATATAACAGTAGATAAAAGATAATAAGTACAAGTAAATTAAATGGCTATTTAAAAAATATATAAAAATAATAAGACTTTAAAATAATAAATTGCAAATTAATTAATATTATATATTAGTTCATACAGATTGATAAGAAATGGTGTGTGTAATTAATAATATAATTTGATTTTAATTTGAAAATGTAATATAATTTTTATAAGTTGTTTTTATTTGTTCATTAATTGGTGCAGTAATTCTATTACATGTATCATAACATTAAACAATTTAAAATCGTATTTTAAATCGTTTAATGTTATGATACATGTAAATTGTGTCTTTTATAATGTACTTTTGCCTTTTTTTACATAATATAAACATCTTACGGCAGTTTTCAAGTTTTACATACTGAGAAAAATTTCCAACGAATTTACTAAAATAGTGAAAGTGTAACCAATTATTAATTTTGTTACCGATAAAACCCGATTAAAATTATCCAATGGGCACGTCTGATTTGATTTCTCATCAAATATTGTATATAACTTTCATTGAATATATCCGTTTGTTACTATAACATTGGATTATTCGATTAAATATCTATATTTTTTATTATATTTTTCGGATATTTTTCTCAGTACATCTTCCTTTTTCAGACTTATTTCCTACATTGCATTTTAAATATGAGACGGTCGGTAGACTCCGTAATCAGATATAATTTGATAATAAACAATTAATATTATATATGTATAATGCACCAGAGATATAACGCGGGTAATCATTAAACAATGAATGGATGTTTGTAGTCATTGTCTTTTCTATTGACAAATGAGGAGATTAATAAGGGGAGATTCCATTTTTCTCTTCCTCTGTCTACCGTCTTTAATTAAAATATATCGTTCCCCGAAGGAAACATAGAGACATCTCATCATTCCTCATAATTGCTTTCTCGCGCTTTAATGTCCAATTAAATAAATAACTCGGTACGATGTCTATCAACAGAGGATGCTGACGACAGAATGGACAATGGTAAATGAGAGATAGTGCTAGGGATCGTAAAGACGTTGTGGATCAAGAAGGTAAGCTGATTAATTAAATGACACGCTTAATGATGCAAATTAATGCTCATAAATCGGTAATTTTCAATCAATTTTCAAAAATAAGAAAATTCTTTCTTCACAATCTGTTATATCAGTCTCTCTTCTTCGTAAACGCTATTATAATATTATCAATATATTCTTTTTTAATCTTCTGACAAATTAAACGCCTAAAAGATGAAAAATTAAAGAAACTAAGACGTAGTTTATAATAAAGGTTTAAGCTTTAAGCCATAAGAAATTGACCAATCACAGTCAATTTTTATAAAAATACTTAATTGTGATTAGTCAATTTCTTACGGCTTAAAGTTTAAGTCTTCATTGTAGACTACGCCTAAAGCATTTACTAAAGGTAGTATTAACTCATTGTTAGTATAATTATCCGCATACTTCTTCTGTTAAAACTTTTACTCATAAACAGTTAAACATGAAAAATAAATAACATTCCACTCTGTTTTTTTCGATCGGAAATAGTTGCTAATTTATCTGAATCGGATATTAATTTTCCAAAATTAAACATTTAATATACTATAGAGATCGTGATTATTGATTATGGATTGATATGTACCGATTTAATGCTTGGGCAAAGCCCTTCAAGAGAATTTCTAAATTGCTTCTCGACAGAAATGGCGTCTAATTAAAGGACATAGACGTCCGCATAAAAAACGTGATTGTTCAACCGGTAGGTGGACCATTGGTCGAGGAAAATGAAGAGCTTTTATGCGTGAAATAGATTTAACCCTCTATTAGGCCTAATACCTCTCCCAGGTACGGTTATAACGTTCGATCAAACATTTGCTTTTACCAGAGAATCTTCGGAGGAGGAGAGGCGGATGGAGGCACGTTTTGCACGCGGTATCAGGTGGCACTTAATTTCGTACTAAGTACTAGATTTTAAGGATTTAGAATAGGGCGGGAACAACATGAACATTATAACAAATTGTGAATCCTCGACGTTTCATTAAGAAACTTACAACCATCAGAGTGTATTTCCTACGTAGGATTATGATAGCCCGACGGTTTTCTCTAATTGTGAAGAATAAGCTCTGTCAAAGATTTATATAAATCATCACATAATAGCGAAATAACATCTAAAAAAGAATCATGCCGGCAAAAGAATTGTATAATTATATAAAATTTTTATATTTCCAGGAAAGAACAATTAAAAATCAGGTGTTTGTAAATGATAAATTATTTAAATAAAATATTACATAGCTCACAATTATTGTAACACACACACACACACACACACACACACACACACACACACACACACACACACGCGCGCGCGCGCGCGCTATATATATGTGTATATATGTGTGTAAAATTTATCACAATTTCTTAATAATTTTCCATTTTTAATTATTTTTGTATGACTCTTTAGAAAATTTCTCCGATTTTTTATACAAATTAAAACAAAATTGTTTTTCAAAAGTGCTGACAAATCTGCAATATTGTAAAATTTTAAGACTTTTCGTTCTACAATTTTCGAAGAAAATTTATAAAACCTGAAAAAAATTAAGATATTTTTCAGTAACTTTCATAAATTTTAAGTATAAATTTTTTTATCAGAAATGTAATTTCAATGTATGAATCTTATCCGAGTCAGGAATTGCAATTTATAATTGTAAGTTTTCTTCAATTATTTGAACTAAATATTATTGCAACATATTTATTTTGTACTGCCTCATTATTGCAAGCTTTTTATCAACATACGTTCGTATTCAAAACGCAGTTTACTACGACATTTTTAAATTGTTAAGCTCGCTCGATCAAGCGCGAATGTGTTTATTTGGCGAGTATGGAACGCCGGATATTGAGTGGTCGTTATATTCACCGTCATAAAAAATTTCGACATGCGTCCGTCGAGCTAGTATGGGTGTCTCATATACCGCGCAGCACTTGTCTGCGAAGTTTCGTTTGTGTCCACTATGCTCGTTTGTAAAATAGAATTTCCAACTGCTCGCTTGGCTGGTTAACTTCCAACGGAGGGTCGAGAGATTCGCAAACATTTACATTTCACCAATCGCAATATCATCAAGTGCTGATGAGTTCGTTACCAATCAAAACGACAAGATCGTGTAACAATTAAGTCTATAAGACTAAAAAAAAAAGAAAAAGAAAAATCTAATCTTTTTTAAAATTGAATCTGTATTATTGATTTAAATATTGTTTTGGTTATGACAATATAACAATCTCTTTTTAAATAAAAAAAAGTGTAACTACATATATATTTTTCGTAATAATTTTTCATTAGATTATTATTACTAGACACCACAGACGCTTCTCGCGCGCTATTTAACAAGCCTCTTTTTCACGATGTTGATTGGTTCTCTCGCTGCATTTACTTTGTGTTGCAAGAATAACTGATTGAATTTTGTCAAATTTGTATAGATGGTTATTTATACAATTATCGTTGTAGTTTATTAAAAAAATACAAAAAGTTAAATAGCGCGCGCGAAGCACGCGTCTATAGTGTCTAGTATACTAAATTATTTATAAACTATTTTATTTTTATATTCCTTTATTCTGACATATTTCGACCTAAAATGTTATGTTTTATAATCTATTAAGTTCTTTATAAATTTAATACGTTTATATGCAAAATGATAGAGATGATGAAAGAATTATAAAATAAAAAAATTATGTAATTCTCTCGTTTTCTCTCTCTATTTAAGAAATAAGTAAAGATCTTTATATGACCATAAAAAAAAATATTTTTTTTACAAAATTAATTTTATATCATTAATTGTTTCCTTTCAAACATATACAATTTTTATCTGAAATGTTTTTTTCTATAATTTTATAATTCACAAATCATTAACATTTAACCGTCAAAAATAAAATAGAACATGTACATATATATATTTTATAACGCGTCCATTTAAATTTTTTACATACAATAATACAGAATTCTTTTACATGTGGAATTTATTCATATGTAGTTTTAATTTACCTTTTATTTTAATCTTAATATTTACATCATTTTTTATTGCTAAAAGTATGCTATAGTTACTGAATACATTAATTAACTATATATTTATTCATATTTACAAATCTAAACTAATAAATTTTAAAAGAAGTACGAATAAAAATTATTTTATTTTTAATCACATATTTGCACATTTTGCACATTTAAACGTACACATATGGTAATAAAAAAAGATTCTACATTTAATCATATTCTAAGACTTAAGAAAAAGAAAGACTAAGAAAAAGAAAAATGTATAAATTCTGGATTTTGAAATTTCAGAAAGAGAAAACTTAAACGAGACAAAGATCGTTTATGTATTTAAGTTAATAGCACTTTTAAATTGTGACTACGCCGCTTTCGAAATAGTTTACTCATGTGGGAGGTATTCGGGTACTGGCTTTTAACTTTTGTGTAGAGACACTCTAACGTTTTGTCTCCTTTTAGAAGTCTCAAACGAGAACTGTGAACAATGAATAGCTTTGTCACTCCTCGTGCAATATATTAAAAGTAATGACGCCTGACGTGAGATGGCTCTTTCGCGAAATTATTAATCCTTCAGTAAACTGTTCTTCATAATTCTTTTGTAATACTTTTGTAATACAATTGCGGTACATCACACTCGGTTATGAAATCGAGTCTACTCTCGTATTCCGGCTATGCAGGAATTCCAAATATGATCGTGAATATATATTTTAAATCTATCCTGTCTGTGAAAATTGATTACATTCGCACAGCTTCGATTAATTCTACATCATTTTTATCGCGTAATTTTTAGTAACATAATTATTCGCATTTGTGTGGTATACTTTACACAGTAACATTACATCTCAATTTTTGTTGCGGCACAAGCAGGTAATAGCCGATCCGCACATGCTGCATATAATTTTTTTTGTTACCTGTGCGTCAAAATATTGGTCCTTTTGTGTGAAGTGACACGAGAAAAAGATCATTTTCGATGCACTGGTAGCAAAAAATTATTTTTTAATAATTTATAATAAATATTTTTATAATTAGAATTATACAAATATGTGTCACTTACTCAACTTTACAAAATTATAGTAATAATAACTATAAAAATAGAGCTCCTGATCAAAATTATTTTACCAATTATAGTCACAATCACAAATGTCAAATACTTTTCTCTCAGTGTATTATAAATTTTCTTTTATTATTATGTGATATATGTGTGTTGTGTTTATCACGGAAAACAAAGGATATTAATAATATCTTCTATGTGCATAATTCATTAGCTCACATAGTTTTTTCCTTAAAAAAAAAATCAATCCTTTTATTAGAAAAGACTGCCGCATCGTTTACTTGGCTCTTTGTAGTATTAACACTCCGCGAATATCTTGATATACTTGAGTATGCAAACTGCTTTTTGTTCGCCGCAAGCAAGAGAGGATCCAAGTGTCTTGATACTAACTAACGTAACGAAGCGTTGTGTGTCGACTATGCTGTAATTACCTGTAGCAACTTGTACGTATCCTGTTCGCTCCTTTTTATTACATATCGATTAAGTTACCGATGTTGCAATTTGACCATGTACATACATGTATCTACGTATGTACATAGTGCGGTGTAGCTGCTATCTGTCTTTCTCTCTATATATATATATTTATACAATTAGAGATAAAAGTATTAATTTTCGAAAAATAAACAATTTTATAATATATATTTATATAATTTTCCATACGTTTTTCTACATTGTATATTGTATATATATATATATATATATATATATATATATATATATTGTCTTCCAAAATTATACTTCTCAATAATATTACATTCTTCTTAAATTTCTCAAAGAAGTTTTTAATTTATAAATTGTGATGATTCGTAGATGCTTTCGAAAGATAAAATTGCATAATATGCGACGCGTTTAAACGTCTCTTTTATTAAAAGTGTGAAACATGAACATATCTCCTTGTCTACGCAAGATACCTTTATCCATGACTCGTGAAATTTTTCATAGAAAGAAGAAAATGCAGTATTAAATATGAGAGAGAGAGAGAGAAAGAGAGAGAGAGAGAGAGAGAGAGAGAGAGAGAGAGAGAGAGAGAGAGAGAGAGAGAGAGAGAGAGAGAGAGATTGATTAATTGATTGAGAGAGAGAAAGAGAGAGCAAGCTATTTAAAAAAGGAAATGGTAGCAACTCCAGACAAAACGAGCTCCGCCGTAAAAATACGCTGCAACATTTTACTTTACTTCTTTTTTGCTCGAGTGAGCGACGTTCTCCTGAACAGCTGATCAATATCCAATCAAGGGAGGCTGATCGACCGCTTGTCCATCCGTTTATTACATTAGACCCTCAAGGGGACTCTGAAGCACTTTGCCGTGAATATTCGAGCCTTTGACGGAAGACGTACGGCGTAAACGCGATTAAGTAGTATTAAAAAGACTCCACCCTTGATTTTAGACGCGTCTCTTCTTACAGGCCAGCAACCCTTCGTTAGGGACGTTCGCGTACTCGTCTGACAACTTCAGAATGTTGATGACTACTTACGAAGTAAGTAGAATCAGTCGTGAAAAGGCTACTTTATTTTTTGTTTTTAAGTGCAAATATTTGAAAAATATACAACTACGTGCGCGTGTGAGCGCGCACACGCACACGTGAGTATTTAACCGCAAAGAATACTTACATATAGATACCAATATTTAAATAAACACGCTATACAAGTACTTGCTGTAATAAATATATCCAAATATAGAAGTAAGATATTAAAGAAAAAATATAAATGTTCGTTGCAAAAAGTCTCCAGTGTAAAAACGGATACTTATGCTGTATAATATTTTATAATATTTATATATAAATTATATATATTAATAGTAAATATTATTTAGAAATATTTGTCTCTTATATAATACACTGTAACATCGATAATAATTGTTCTATATATATGTGCCATAAAACTTTGCTAATCTTCTTACCATGAAAAATATTATATTATATTTTTTTAAATATAATTTTATAATATATTAAACATTAATAAAAAATTATTAAAAATGTATTATTTATTATATATTAATAAATAATAAATATTATATAATAAATATATCTTGGTTAAATAAGACAATTAATTTTTTTATTTCCTACTCTCTAGAGATATTATAATAAAATACATTAAATAAGACTAAAATAGCATAAAAGAAAAAAAAGAAAAGGAGAAGTAACTTGAGATAAATATTTACTATGACAGTTCTTTTCCGTATTAAAAAAAAATTCCTGATTTCTCTAATGTAGAATAAAAAAAGTTAAAATAACGGGAAAAGAAAAAAAGGAAATATTTGATAGGACACCGTGTCATAATAATTCTTCCGACCGCAGCATTTCATGTTTTACTGTACCTGATATGATTTACAATATCCAAAACTCTGAATTTTATCATCCTTAACCGTGAGCATGAACAACTCTTTTATGGACTATTGGCTTCCACGTATACCGAACCATCTGCTTTTCTCTGAATTTCTTTATTTTCATTGCCACGAATCCACCGATAATAATATTGAGATAAGCAATATCGAAGTCTTTCAAAGCGCGAAACTATTTCTGCCGCTTAATTAAAAAAGTCTTGCTTAGTACGATATCAATTTCGTGTAGTACTTTCGCGAGAATGCGTTCACGTAGCTATCAACGTACCTTTTCATTTCGTTCCATTTTGTACGCGGTAGTGATTCTAACATTTTCAATTAACCAAGCAGTTTTATCTCATTTTACGATTTGTAAGCTTCTCTTTTGATTGGTGAAAATGGCTCTGTAGACATTCGGATTATTTTGTGATTAATATCGTGATTATTGTATTATTAATTACTGTAATATCATTATAGTGATAATATTATAAATAATATTATTACAATTATGTTTTCCAGTAATATTCCACAGATTGCGTAAATAGTAATCTTTTATTAAATTAATTTACAGTGACATAGTAATTTTTGTCCCAATAATTAGATAAATTCGTACTTTTCCATGTACAAAAAACAAATATTTGATATTTTAAAACCGATCATCGTAAAAATCAACACTACAAGCAACAATTAGTGCAGATGCTCACGCAATAAACATTATTTTTTATATTAGGTGTACACTGGCCAACAAAATTATCTCATACGTAAATTTGTGTCGAAATTTTGCATAATTTTAAATAAAAATAACACCACGAAAAATCATCGCATTATTTTTCAAAAAGCATTTTAAAGCTTGAACTCGCTACTTTCGAATGAATTTTAGCGATTTCAATTATCATTTTTTTTTACAAAACGGCACATTGATAAAGCTTAACCCGTAAAAAAAAAATTTTTTTATGCAACTTTGCTGCATTACACTTGCTGGGGAAAAAATTGCGAAGACTTTCTGTTACTTGCGTCTTACAGCAGAATCTTTTTCCCTTATTTTGAGTGATTGTTCGTTGCTAGCGATTTTTTTTGCCAAGTTATTGAGATTTTAAGAAAAAATTATTTTGACTTTCATCGTTTATTGTTCGTGAATAGATCAATGTACAGCGTTCTGCAAAAAAGCAATGGAAAGTTTGCATTTTCGAATTCTTTTATTGCTTTTTTCGTAAATTTACTTTTTCCTAACATTAAATCGCGTTCAAAAATTACGTAAAAAATCACATACTTCACGGTTTTTATTTAATTTAATATATTGTGAATTGTCATGAAGAAAAATCCAATCACATCGCTAAAGCAAAGTACTATAGTGTATTACTCCTCAGTAATAAACAGTAATAAAAATCTATTCACGAGTAATAAATGATGAAAGTCAAAATAACCATTTTTTCTTAAAATTTCAATAACTCGGCCAAAAAAATCGCACAACAATGAACAACCATTCAAAATAAAGAGAAAAGATCTCATGTAAGATGCAAGTAACAGAAAGTCTTTGCGATTTTTTCCACAGCAAGTGTAATGTAGCAAAGTTGCATAAAAAAATTTTATTTTGACGGGTTTATCATTGTGCCGTTTCATAAAAAAGAAAAAAATAATTAAAATCGCCAAAATTCGTTCGTAAAAGTAGAGAGTTCAAGCTTTAAAATACTTTTTACAAAATAAAAATGCGACAATTTTTCGCGGTGTTATACTTATTTGAAATTATGCAACATTTCGACATAAAACGTACGCGATAATTTTGTTTATTAGATAGTATATTAGATTGACATATTAGATTTGCCATTTTTAATTGTAAAATTTTGATTTCAGATTCATATTAAGCGGTTCTGAAAAAACATATTTACATGTTTTCTATAAAAATATTTGATCTCAAGAAATTTTTCGTCCCAAAAAGGTTAAATAGCATTATAATAAAAAGAAACTGTTAGAAAGCAATAATAAATAAGTTATATTAAAAATCACAAGTGTTTATGATTGCATTTTGTTATCACTTTGTATATTTTGGCATATACACGTATGCATACAACTTTGCAAATCTGACTTTGTATTTAATAACGTACTTTATCGTATTCCAGATGCAACACGAATCGAAGGATTTGTTCATAAAACGCGTGTAATATAGACTTAGGATATTTCACATGTATAATATACATCCATATACGTTCCTTTCCGTTTGGAAAGCCTTTTGATAAGAATAGCATTTGTAGCAAATAAAAAATTCAAAAATAGGAGGACAAGAGCATACACGTTATACATACGGATCATATTAAAGGGAATCCATTAGTATGCATGTGTAACAGTATTTCCTTAAAAATGTTCTGTGCTCTCTTTTAATTCTTTCCTCCGTAATAAAAAATTTATTGATACAATAGAACAAAGTAGAGAGAAAAGAGGAAGAGAGAGAGAGAGAGAGAGAGAGAGAGAGAGAGAGAGAGAGAGAGAGAGGGGGGGGGAGAGAATAGCCGAAATGGCATGTATAGTTACATTCTTTACACATTTTCTCTTTCTTATCGAAAGATTTGTTGCTATCATCTTTTGTATGATTTGTCCTTCAGAATACGCGGTTCTTTCCTCTTTTTTCTCTTCTCTTGTTTGATTAAAAACATATTTTCTTCGATCCGCGTTTGACACGTGTCTCTCATTTCAATATCCTTAGTCTTTTCTTGCTACTCACTCACTTCGTAACTATTTGAACCGCATCTGTCATTTCTTACATTCTTCATCGAGGTACAAAAACCATGGCAAGAGTGAGGTCTGTCTTTTTGTCCTCTTCTGCGATTCGTCCGCGTGGCTCAGTGAACGACCGTCCAGCGAACCATCCGAGATGAAAAATGATATTTGGCAGCTTCCGTGCGTGTGCTATCGCCATATAAACCGGCGATTTTACATTCATGGCCTTAAAACGTACATTATGAATGCTCATTACGCAGCGTACGCTGTCACGAAGCAGGACGAACGTATTAGCGCAGAGAGGCAAGGGATGATTAAGTACCATAATAACCGTAATGGATGGTTTAATATTTTGTTGAAATATTTAAGTGGTATCACACGCGCAAATGCGGCGACGAGCAAGTAGTAAAATTTTAAAATATAATATAATAGTACGCATATATATAATCCTCCGGTCGAAGATTGTTACATTTAATGAAATTAATTCTTAATTATCCGACGATTGTATTAACGTTCAATTTTAGATCTTCTCCTAAAACCTTTTAACTGCCTTCAGTAATCTGCATGTGTTTAATCCTTAATGCAGGAAGAAATTCACCGGTGTGCCGGTGAAGCAAATTACCGTCAGCGCCTTAAGGCGCCGTTATTTACCACACCGCAGGGTGTGTTAGCACAGCTGATATATATCGTAATGTATTCATCGTTTAAACTCCAAGAGAGCGCCCTCCCCCCCTTCCCCCTAATACCATTCTCTCACAGGGTCATATTCATTAGTTATGTGAAGAATTAATAATCAACGGTAATGATTAATAATATTTAATAATAACAATTACTATTAAAATTATAATTTTAATAGTAATTTAGATATCTCATACATTTCTAAAACAAATTCGTAGTAGCTTTGAAGACTTACCTAGCAAGAAATTGGATTGAAATAAATTCAATCGCATTTCAGTTTTACGGAATACAGAGACTTACAACATATACCTACATATTTTATTCTACATATAAAATATAGATACTCCCCTATGTAACATATATCAAGAAGACACGCACAAAAGAATATCCTGCACTATGGAACCATATTATTGCATTCAAATGTCAAATGTAATTCCCTTCGAACAGATTTCCTTTGAACCGTTTGCGAGAAATTTTCATTTAGATTCCTATGCCATTCAATGCGAAATATTTCAAACATACATACATATGGACATTTTTTACTAAAAAGATATGAAAAAAATTATTGTTACTCTTACCTTCTTAAGAGGTGTCTACACCTTTACGAGATTAATTAAATGAGGATTAAAGTTAAGATGAGTGAAGAAATTTTTCATCTTAAGGAAATACGCATAAATATTTGCATAAAAAAGATAAAAAATTTCTAACGACCCCTTCTGCGTTTTGTGCCAAATTATACAAATGTAAAAAGACAATTCCCAAGATCAATGACGTTAAAAGGAAATTATTTATTAACAACAATTTGTATTTGTTTCGTTTATATATTATCATAGTTTATAAACTTTTGTTTGACACTAAAACTGAGGCTTATAGTTTATTATACAAAATATTATTTTGTAGAATATATTATTAGAGGCTAGTTTATTCTACAAAATTATATATCATCAATTTAAAAATCGTATCCCGTTCCGTCCCGAATTCTCCTATAATTATTTTAAGTAGAGGTTTTATGTGTTAAATAATATTACATTTATGTTTAATGATTCTAATGCTAAATAGTATGCACCAAGCGCGCGCAACGTTATGTTCTAATTTTATTTATTAAAAAATAATATAAAGTGACATCTCACATGCGCACTATTCAAATTGTTATTAATAATGTTTTTCAAAACAACCACTGTTGCTCCAACAGAACTCATTAAAAAGCAAAACAGCATTATATAAAGTTGAAACATGGATTCAGTGTTTGATGTAAACGTTTTTCAACATATTGCGTTTAAACAAAATAATAGCTGGTTAAAAGTCAACATAGAGATTTTTTATTATAAATTTTGCTCGTTTCCTGACTACAAAAGACTAAGCATCAAACAAAAAAAATGGTAAGAATCGTAAAAAACGTCAGACATTAACTTTTAGTGTGTCTAGAAAGTGTATACAATTTTTTAATAAAACTTAAATGTCATATAGAAAAAAAATATAATCTCTGTACAAAATTAGACGTTGCAGACGTTGTCTGCGTCTCTGTAATCCATCAGAAATCGTTATTAACAAATTTTCAAACTATTAAATAAATTATCAAATATAAAATATAATATAATATTTTTAAAAAATATGCAAAGAATCAAAATCATTAAAATTATACGCGTTATCGGTAGTATTACTTATTTGTTTTGATTTAATTTTTACTTCAAATGTTTTATTTATCGATTATTTGTAGGAACTTTCAGGAGACTTTATATCGCGCAGATTGTAAAACAAGTAACACTTCACCATCGAAGCAATGCAAAGAAATCAGAGTCGTTTCCCGATAACTTCGATTAATCAGCTCTCTAATAATTTGTTTGGGGACTTAACCGGGAGTTTCATTTCGGTGGTGGCACGCGCCAAAGGGAAATATCCTGGGGAAATATTAATAACCATCATAAATTTTAATGCGCGCGCTCTTCGCGGTGATGGTTCCCTGACGCACTATCAGCCTCGCCCTTCTCTCCATCCTTTCCCTCTGTACTTTCTCTTTCTCGCACAGCCCTTCCTGGAGTCGAAACATTTGCGAGATCCGTTGAAAATCGGGATTAAGCTATAAATTCCACGCGACGGCACGGCGCGCTCGGCATGCAAATTTATTCGCAAATTCGTTCGTTACTTCCCAAGAGTGCCCAAGCGGTCCGAGGATGGGATCGTCCTAACCCTGCACCCTGAAACTCTCCGTGCAATTTCCACGCCAAGTTTCATCGCCCAGAACGTACGATTTCGTTGCCCACGATAATCGAAAGTCGCCATTTCTCGGCAAAACAATTTGCAATGAAAACATACTCAAAGATTTAATGAAATCGGTAAATTAATTGTTTAAGCGTATCATAAAAAAAATTGTGATACTATTCGAGAAAGCCAATTTCATAAAAACGGGGAAAAATGATTCAATGATTTTTATACACACGCAAACAGAAAATTTATTTTTAAAATCACGAACATTAATTTCGCAAAATTTGCTTAAATTTGATTAATATAAATAATTAACTATTTATATAATAAAAATAGTATGTTTAAATGGTATACAGTAAAATTCTTCAATGTACATGTTGCCCCTACAATTATTAGGATTTTAATACGTAAAAATTTAAAATAACAGTTTGAAAAAATATTTTAATCGCGTGTTTTAAATTAAAGCAATTTTAAATAATACATGTAAAGTGTAATTATATGCAATAAGTAACAGAGGCTTTTCTATGCCATTTGTATAATCATATAATTACACGTTTATTACAAAATCGCAACAATTTATATTCCACTCATTTGACATGAAATTTGATGTCACGTTACAATTGGCAATTTACGAGAGTTAAAATTGTATAAACCGGCAGTTTTGCAGCCACCGTTTATACCGGATAATGATATTCGCCGGCGCGGTGTGGCGGTGAGTGATCGCGTCGCAAATTTTCAAACGCTTATACGGGTAAGTAATAATTTCGCGAGAAACTCGGGTATTACGGATTCCCATTTTCCGGCCTCACCACCACCACCGCGCACTGCTGCCTGGCAGAAACAAGCGCAATAACCGTTTTACCGAGGTTCTACCCGGCACGACCTCTCGATTTTATTACTAAATGCGCGGAAAATATCTACGGCATTTTATTTATCTAAACGCTTTCAATGCAGATTTTTGAAAATTTGATCATACAAAAAACTTTTTTTTATGGCTTTTAATCGTAATTTGACGAATATAATCTTATTCTTCAATCTATTCTGAGGTGAGGGATGCCATTTATTTGTACGTATAAGCTACATAATTTGTATTTTGAAGCAAATATTTTTATAAACAAGGATAAACAAATAACTCTACATTATCGACCTTGATCAAGTTTAAGAGGCAGTCCAGCATCCCCTTAACATCGACGATTATTGATTAAAAAACAATAAAAATACTAATAATTTTAAGAAAATTTTTCTATTTTTCAATGACACTATTTTAACAATACTTTTCGTTTATACGCAATAAAAAAATTCATGTTAAATTAGATAAATTTACCAAATGTTTCGAACAAATCATCAAAATTTTTTTGTGTTAATGTAACCCAAGATTAATATCAGAAAGTAACATAAATGCTATTGTAAAAAATTAACAAAAAAAATATTTGACACCGTTTGAAAATAAAAGTGTAGAAGCATGTTTTTCTAGTAAAATTAAACACAACTCATGAATTATTTAATACGAAGAAATGCTGAATATCAATTTAACATAGAATATCCAAATAAAACAATCACATTAGATTAAATTAACATTCAAGTATCTTAAAAAATACAAAAATTTCATTAACAATCGTTTTTAACATAAATATAAAATATTTTTTCTGTATATATAAATAACTGAGAAAAGGCATTCCCCAAGTTTAATTTATTTCAATGAACACAAGTAAAGCTTCATCCTTTACTTGACTTTGTAAATCACTCATAAATAATTTTGTAAACTTTAGACTTTGTCCAATTATAGCTTTATGTTAAGATTTCACTAAATTCTCGGGATAGAATCGATGGCAAAATTTCTCCAAAGAATTTGCAGGCGAGAGAGCGGCGGGGCACCCAGCATAATTAATTTATACACATTTGTCGGCGCCGCGCCGCGACGAGTAATTCCACAGTTATGGAGCCTGCAAACGCGTATTTCGTCCGACCGCGATGTGCCGGCTGTTTCGAGTATTTAAGCCGAGCAGATCAGCCGTATAATGGGCGTAACATGTGATCACATTTGCACGCGGTCGGACGATTGTGTCCGGAGGCGCTTACTCCTCCGCTGCACCCTCGACCATCCCTTTTCTCTCGATGTCCGTTTGAGAATTATTAATCCGGTGTACCGATGGATTGGTCGCGCGTCGGCCAGTCACAGTAATAACACGTACGATACCGTTTCCATAGCGGTGTATGTCGCGGCATTACGCTAATAACTGTCGCTTACAACGGACATATCCGGCGATTTGCGTCGTTCACGTTCCGGATGGACTGTGAATCGAGCCCGGACCTAGCGTATCAAGGCGAGCAATTTCTCTGTGCAGCGTTTATTCACCTGTTATTAAAATTGTGTTAAAATAAATCTGTATATTATAAAGAAAGAAAACAGGAGATTTGTATGATTAAATTAAAAGTAATATTTGTAATTTTGCGCTATTTAGAACCTATTTTAGAAATAGAAATAAACAAACGCAGTTATTTGCTAAAAATAATCAGAAAAAATAACTTTTTTCTTCTAAAAAAAATCCGGAAATTGCGATAAAATTTGTTATTTTTCTGTGGTCTTCAGTGATAGAAAACTCTTTTATCTTTAACCAACTTTGATTTAAAAAAATTTAAGTATGAAAATTTATTTATGATATTTTTAAAGAGAGTACAGATTTATTTAACTAAAACACTTTTATATTTTCAAATTTCTGAAGAATAAATTAAACAAAAAAAAGAATTAATAACACAATAAAAATTGAATTAAAAATTAATACATCAATCATAATTGCAAATGATTTGTAAAATCAAAAAAAAAAAAAAAACTTTTTCTCTAGTGTTGACTTTCTACTCAGGAATATTTTATTTTCTTTGTGTTACAAAACTACCAATTTTTTGCTCTCCATCCAGCGCAATCGCGCGATACCATACATAACTGCAATTTTTCGTTGTCGACATAGACGACTTCACTAAAGTCGATTCAGCTAACGATTCCCAAACCAAATTGCTGTTCCTTTTTGTCTCGCAGAGTTTTTGTCCTGGAAAATCTTGAGGTGTAAAAGATTTTAGAGATGGGTTAAGTCTCTTAGCGAGAACGCGGAATCTCATTAAATGTGAACAAAAACCCGCCGTTGACCAGACGGCGCAGTGTGCACAAACTTTGTCGCAAATAGGGCCCGTTTTATAATTTTACTTTGTTACGAGTGAGAGGAAAGGGGAGTTGCAGAAGAGGGGAAACGCGAAATTGTTTCCGCGCGCTATCGAGGCATCCGAAACAATGCCGGCCGCCGCATTCGCGATGCCGTTTAAGATTCTGAATGCAGTGAAATTAACAACGACTGCAAGACCACTGACAAAAATCAACATCTCGATAGGGGGTTGTCAAACCAGAGAGAAGATTGCTTCGCACTAGTTTTATCGAGACGCGTGTCTTCAAATGTTATTTCGGGTCTTAATACTCGATTAATTTTCTTATTTTATGTTATTTTTATTAAAGCCAACTTAATTATTGAAACATCGATTAATTAACCATTCACAATAAAGATCAAGCAAGCTATCAAAACACACACACACACACAAATGGCCAAATTTTAATTCAACATGATCCTCACCTTTTCAATTCCGCAAATTAATCAAATCGAGAGAAACTTTAGTAACGTTTTACGGCATAAGAAACAAAAATGGAAAATAATTATTTGCTCTTGGTAGAACGCTTTTACGGCAACGACGTTCGCCTAATAGCAAAAGTTATTTGATAATCTTGACCAATTCAAAGCCCGCGTTACCTCTGTGTCTTTTCCCTGTTGAATGATATTCCGGTGCCCATCAATAAAAAATCCATGTCAATCTGACCTATCCGATAACCAATAGTATCGGAAATGTTTGAGGAATCTACTACGCAATATTGATCCATTTAACCAATATCAAAATGTATCATTAGGCAGTAGCAAATTTACGTATAGGATAACATTATTAGCCACGTAACAAAAGTATGTAAATTGTAATGTATAATTATATTTATTTCCTTTTGTATTTTTTAAATAAATACTATGATTATCTTCCTCTCGCAGTTTGGGCAAGATAGCCCATGACATTTCGGGGTAAGTGTTTATGTATATATTTTATTAAAAAAGACGAGAATTAAGTTATGCACCTAATATTTTAATTTCACATATCATATGTTTTTTTTTAGTAATGACAATGAATTAAATTGATCCTAACTTGTGCGAATAATATGAAAAATGTTTAAAACTAAAATTAAATATGTGAAAATATGTGGCAATAAAACTAAATATGTAAAATTATAAGTTTTTTTATTATTCTATAAATGTTAAATACATAAAAAATGTATAGCCAACTGTTCTATAATACTATGGCCATCTTTTCCCTAAGAATTGTGAAAGATGGCCAATGTTCATGTTTCAATATTTTGATAATAACAATTTTTTATTAAGTATTTTCTCTTTAATGTCGATAGTTTTACATACTTAAAGCTTCAGTGAAGTAATATACGTACCAAATGCTATTAAAAAATAATAAAAATAAAAGTATGTTTTTTGCATTTAAAAAACCATCTTATCCGAGTTTACCCTATGTAATTGCAAAAATGTATTTACTCATTTTTCATTATATTAATTCTAAACATATGTCCTCTGCGATTTTAGCGAAATTATATTCATACCGCCGCAATTGAACTGTAACTAATACGCGCGCAAATCCCTAAACGGCAATGCCGTCTAATAAACCTCGGGGAGCAGCATCGTGATATTACGTACAACGGATTCAATATATCTGGACCTGATTAATCGATTGGCCGTTATCAATATCACGTTTTGTTACGGATGCGGCGATGCGATGAGCGGCATTGCATGTGTAGGGATCGGTTCTCGACACCGGTGATGATCATTTGTACGGCTGCACGACGCTCTCTCGAGTATCCGTACATACACATTGTACGTATACCGTAACAGATACATATGCATATATCTGTTGATCGGCATATCAGTTAGCGAAACGATCCGCGAGAGTCGTGATCACTCCGATAATGCGCACGTGCACGCACGAACACGTCGAAGGAATACGCGCTCGCGATTTCGGGTGTATATGAAATTAAACGTGTGCCGCTCTCTCTCATGCGTATCGTGACACGTGATAATCACGATACAACGCTTCCGACAGCTGCCAGAGAGCTGATGGGCAACGAGGATCGGATGGATGGCAGGTAATTTAAATTACCTTATCGCGCGGACCGGTTGCTACCCGCGGCATTTCTCCTCGGTTATTATTTATCCCTTGAAAATCGTTAACTCCGAAATGATGGTCCATCTACCTTATCGTTGTTTCTCGATAGTATACAACGGATTGCTGTCCGTTGAATTCTTTAGAAAACTTTGAGACGGTGAGAAACATCTTATCTTTTTTAATAATAAAATTAGTGTTTAGAAACGTCTGCATAAATAATTAATTAAAAATAATAATGATAATCGGAAAGTATCTAGAATAGAATGTAACTTTAAATATCATTCTATAATAAGTGACCAGGCATTAAGAGATCTAAAATCGATACATACTTATAACAAGCATGCAAAAACAAGCGCGCAAAAACCTGATTATCGAGAATTGTTAAACGTATCTTTACATTTTTTCCATTTGCCATTTTTTTCTAAAAATTTTAAAACTCTACCCACTAGCTAGCTGTTAGAGATGGAAGACACTTTTGTGAAACGAGATAATCCGTTCCTTAGTTTTAGCCACAGGCAAACGACGCGTAAATCAATTTTATATCTCACTATTACTGTACGACGCTCGATTTGTGGCGCCTCGATCTTGGAAACCGCGCCGATTTACCATCCGTTTTAAATCACGTAACATGCACAGAATAAAATATTACTGCGGCCATAACTCACTTTCCATGAAGAATGCATTTTCCAATGTCCTTTCTCGTTTTGAAAAAGGTGGAAAGTTTATGAGAACACTCGGATGACGTAATAATTGTATATACAACAGTTAATACAAAATAGTATATACAAACAGTTCGCGAATCCGTAAACGGCTCGCTCGCGCAGCAAGGGAATGATACGCGAGGGAGAATTAACGACACCGCGCCGCGCGCCGTGCCGTCCGGCGTTATCCAAACGACATGTCACGTCGTTCTGAATGCAAGATACGCACTGGAAAAAAAGTTTTGTTGTTTTATGAGAAATTTTGGTTGATTCAACCTGTCCGTTTGTTCGAAAATGAACGATACAAATTTTGTAGTTGGAATTACCAGAGGATTCTGGTTAATTCCATTCTGTTTGAATCTACCAGAATTTCTTGTTAATCTTACTACATCGTTTTGTTAGGTTTACAAAACTCTACAAAAATTTCTTGTTAATCTTATTATATTGTTTTATTAGGTTAACACAATTTTTTGGTTAAAAAACGAGTTTGGATAGAGTTTTTAAAATAATAACAATATATCTTGGTTTAAAGTACACTGCATATATTTTACATATATTTTACTAACCTCTAAAAATCTCTATATAGCTGTCGAAATTCCATTCGCGCAGAAGGGAAGACATTTTTTCGTTCGCCATGCCGTTGAACAGAATAATGTAAATACACGATTGTAAGATACACGAAACAAATATAAAAGCTACCTTATGGGTACCGCGTGATATTAGTATCGCATCGATACCGCGTTGGTTTGCGCGAGATTGGCATGCACCGACTTGCGCTGCGAGAACGAAGGCGCCAGCATTATCGCTATTTTTGTAAATATAACAAGAAGTTTTGTATTATTTTGTAGATTCAACAAGAAGTTTTGTAGATCCAACAAGAAAAACTTAATCAAATCCTTATAGTACAGTTAACCAAACGGTGTAGTTATAAGCTGTAAAATCTTGTTATGATAACCAGAAATTCTGTTTCGTTTAATAAGAATACGCTCAACCAGAACCGTTTTATTATTATAATAAAACCATTTTTCTCAGTGCGTCATCGGTGTTGCTCGCACGCGCTAAATTATTTCGAATGATATAGGGTCTGCTGTCAAAAGCCTACTCTCAAACAGTATATACTCCATCACGAGCTGACGTTATATTTGGCTAATTGAAACACGCATCGTCTCCGTGAAGTAAACAGCGTCTCGCGCTTTATCGCGCGGAACACATCCGACTTTTCGTGCTAGTCTCGCGAACTGTAAATAGAATTACGACGCGTGAGCAAGAAGAGCAACAAAACGTGATCAACACGCGCGGGCGTATTATTATTAAAAATATACTTTTTCAATTTAAAAAAAAAAAAAAAAAATATTTGTCTATCTTTTAAATAAAATTTTCATATAGTAAAATCTTATTTTGTGATTCGGTGATACGCTTTTATAACATATGTCTCTTTCAATATGTTATTATGCAAAATAAGAAAACTATTAAAAAAGTGTACATGCCTTTTGTGAATATTTGATATTTTGATTTATAAGAAACATATGTAAAAGTAATGATTTATATAATATTGATTAGTGGAAATCATAATTCAATCCAAATTATTTTAAGATATTCATGGGAAGTTATTATAGAATCTGTAACCTTTTAATACGATAAAAATTCGTGTCAAGATTTTTTATATCTTAATTGAAACAACTGCCACCAACACCGGTGCAGTAAATACGCAGTCATACATAAGCAAAATTACGCCAATAGTCATATGCGGAGGCAATTAAATCTCCCATTAGCTTTACCTACGAACCGTCATATCACGATCGAGCAAACAATTTCACTCGTAATATCCGCAATCGTATATAAAAATGTGTATATTCCAATGGGCGCACGAGCGTGCGTTTATTGCTGTTTTATCGATATCGCTCTTGTGTATTCAATTTCGTTATATCGACATGAAAATATTTCATCAAAGATGCACACACATTTCTGCGATATGCTTTCAATCGATCGACACTTGAGAAATACGTACATTACAGAAATACTGATACTCAAATAACTAATATCATGATGCATTTTGAAAATAGAAAGTAAACATTTCGAATGCAGACTATCTGAAAATTTTTTGTAAATGCGAATCATTGAACGTGACGTTTCAGAGTGTAGTTGTTAATTAATTTAAAAATTATAGAGTAAAAAAAATTTACATTTGTGTTAAAACTGCTTCTTTTGTTATATATAAAATACCCAAGTTAATTTAATAAATTAATACAATTGTATTACTTAAATATTTTGTATAAAATTTATGTTCAACATTTCTTATTGTTTGTACTAAAATAACATAATTTAAACATGGGTAAATAAATTATAGGTGATTGGACAAATGACATAAAAATAATGTAGTTTTAAAATGTAAATTATAAAATAAATAAAAGATAAAATGTACGTCTTAATTTAACAAATTATAAATGTTAATTTTACTGTATAAATGTTCTCCTATAATTTGCTGCAAATTAAACAATACTAATAAATTCTTATTTAGGTTTGGTTACATAAACTATTTATCCCTTACTAATACTATGTAATATTTACTGTTATTATTATTATTATTTTGTTCAATGGAAATAGTATGGAAAATACAATTGTGAAAGATAACAAAACTTGACCGCGATCCGCCGATTACATTGACATAAAAATACGTAGAACGCGTTTTTTCTCTTTTGGAGTGCGTATTTTACGTATTCCTATAATTGATCGCTTTAATCGCGCAGTAGGAGACGGAAGCTACCAGTCGCGGTTAAACAAAAGCAATAACGTGTAACCTGCATTTGACAAGGAATCCTCGATTGATCCTGTGTGCGAGGCAACGGCAAACAGTGGTCCATCATCGGCACAAACGCGAAGTGTCTACCTACACGATGTATCATCCATCGTGCCTATTGGCTGACATTTGCAGGCGACAATCACGCGCAATATATTACAGGTGGTTCAATTAGAAACAGATTAACCGCATCATTTCCCGCGTAATCGCGCGCGCGCGTGCAGAGCGATTCGTTCGTATCGGCCGCATTTCGCGTCGTGTCGTGCGAACGATGCGTCTGGTCGCGGCATTGCTTACGCCACATTTGTTTCGCGTTTCAATTATCGCACAACGGCGAGCTAAAATGTATGGCGTGTAAACCGAACAATTATTGTTCGTGACGCTCGAGCTTCACGTCTACATGTCTTATCCCGTTAAATTCAATTAACGTGACAATGACGTAATTATTGTGTTGTAATTAATATAATGCATACTAATGGGGTGGTAATTATCAATACAGATTCAATAAGCACGACAATGACGCTAAAATGTGAACGTTACAGTATTTCTCAAATATAAACTTTAAATAATAATTGCATGTCTACCTTGCATCATTGAGAAATGATAAGCAGAATGTAAAACAAAGCCTCCAAAAAAGAATACACATAATTATTTGAAAAGTTTTCTGATAAGTATCTTTATAATTTTTGATATTAAAAGTAATAGCTTATAGTTTTAAATTATACAAATTATTATAATTCTTTCGTAAAACAAAACGTATGTAACATCAAAGAGCAATAATGTGATTCCCGATATACTTAATGCCAATATATTCTAGGAAAACAAGAATTTTATTGTAATTTTTACTTCAATATTATCTCTGTATATCTGCTTCTTTCGAACTTATCTCGACACACATTGGTTCTTTCTTCAAATATTAATCATTATCACCTTCGTTAAAGACTAACGGTATTCGAATCCAGCGGATTCTCCATTTGCTCTGATAAGACTTAAAGCGTTAATGATTGATACAAGAGTACGCCAGAGAGATTGCAGGAATTATTGCTGTATTTATCGTAAAAGACTCCGATAAGCGCAATCGAGGTGATTAACGGCGCGTGCCCCTCTCCCTCCATCCCCCTCCCACCTTCTCGCATGATCTTGGAGGATCACTCTTTCGGCGCATTCGTGCACCGTTTGCACGATGGCATGCCGATGTATTCCAGGACGGCGGCGTCGGGGAGGCGTCAATCCGAGCAGTCCGCATCGGTCCGGGGCTCGGCGGATGCATATTGCATAACCGCGGGCGGCGACCCCGCGCGAGCTCATCCCGTCAACCCACGATAGGGATGATCGACATCACGCCGCAACAATGTCGATGACAGTCGACAGGCGGACCGGTTATGCACGGTATCTGACCGCGATCGTTTCACCCAATTGCCTGTACGCGGAAACGTCGCGGCCAAGGCACGTCGATAACGCACTGCAACTCCACCGCGGTCCCGCACCACAGTTGAACCATCCCCGAGCGATCGAGATGCCTCATCGATCCGTCGTTCCGTCGGCCTTTCGCCTTTGTCTGTCTCTGAGAACAAGTCGTGATCGGATCCAGAGACATCTTTGACCTGCGAATTTCTTTGGCTAATTTCAATTCTATTTTATAGCTTAACACTTTCTTATCGAAGATACAATAACAAGTTCAATGAGAAGTTATTCTCTTCAAAAAATAATTTTATAAAAGCAAATCAAAACATTGAAAACATCAAGTAAAACCCGCTTAAGCAAGTTAACCAATTTAAAACAAAGAAAAATTATATATTTTAATATTTGTCATTCATATACATGTATTTTAATTAAAGATGGAGTTTTCGTTGTTTATTAGTAACTCCTTGTAAATTCCAAAAATAAAAAGTTTATTTTTGACGGCTTGTAGATAAAATAAGAAACGTGAAAAAATTTATTTGTTTAAACTTTTATCATTTTTGAAGATGCAATGATAATGCATAAATTCGAAGGAATACTCTCCGTTGTTAATTAAAGCAACAATGATTGGTAAATGGGAAAAAGAAAAATACGATAAATTAAAACAGAAAGATAAAAAATCTTTTTATCCATTGTCTGAAAATTGGTTATTTATACTTTTTTATTATTATTATTGTAGTTGTTAGTGTTTACTTATAAATTTATATTTTGCATAAGAAATACCAGAAAAGCTTCATGATTAAAATATGAAGTATAATTTCAATTTTTATATTAAAATTATATAAAACAAATAAAATTGCTATTGTGATATCTATTTTAAATAAGATAAAAGTAAAATTAATAATTTGGTGTTTTATCGAAGAGAAAGAGAACCAGCTTTATCAAACATCAATCACGGTAATAGCTGGAGCGTAGGCAGTATATATGTGCGACACGTTGGAAGCAAACAGTTTATCAATGACAAAAATTCGTCTGGAAAATTGTGATACAGTAGCTCGATCAATCGAATTCCCTACCTCCAAATTCAATATTTCGAAGCGACAACAACCGGTTACTACTAACTATTCACCCTTGTGTGCCTATCGTTTGTTCAATTTCAGCCAGTAAAATTCCTGCTGAACAGATGAATGACAGATGTAAACGACGGCCGCGCCGTCACATCGGGATTAACGGAGCACGTTACTCGTTAGCCCCGAATTTCAAAACATGAACCAGTAAAATTGTGCTCGTGCTCTTGTATATCATAACAAAAATTCAAATTCAGCACGGGAGAAAAGTTTCTCTCATATTTTGAGGAGAAATATTTTGAGTGTGTCAACAAAACAGTACGATAAGATGCATTTTGGTGAGATCAAACAGAATATCTAATTACCATGATTGAACTGATTGAATGTTTTATAGTTAGAACGTTTGATAGTGTTAACTTTAGTATTTTCAAATTAATTATATAAAACTTTTTAGTTTTCCATCCAATAGATATTTTTTATAAACAGACTAAAATTATACTGACTTAAGAATTTTCATTCATTTATTTTCCAACAGATAGTGGTTGATCTATCAGATTCCCAATTTACGTAATTAGATATTTTTCCAGTGTATGATGCTTTGTTGTCAAAATTAAATGTTACAATGTGATTTTTTAGACTTTGAAGAGATTACGTGTTTTATATGATAGATTTCGTATTAAACTGATCAAGTAGCAACAACAGGATATCTCTGAAAATCTTCAAAATTTCATTTAAAAAGTAACGAAAAAAATAATTGTTATTTTCTAATTAACGGTAACGGTAACATGTTGTGCTTTTATAAAACAACGTTTCTAATCTTGCGATTTTGTGTGTGTGTGTTTGTTATATATTTTAATTTGTTAAATATATATAACCATTACATATTGTATTGATTAACAAGTGCAATTAAGTAAAATATACAATGTATTTAATAAATACGAAAGAAAGCGTGAGGCATCTGACAGGTTTCGGAAAAACGAAGCTTTGTATGAAATTCCTCGTCATGAAATAACGCCGTCGCATTACTCCATCTTTGTGTATGGCAAAGATGAACAAACAAAGATAGATTAAACGATTATATAGTTGAAATAAATTCCATCCTCGGTGGAAAATTCGTTAAAGGGACTTCTTCCTCCAGCGCTCAATAGGGGAAGAAGAAAAGGAGCGAAGCAGGGTAAAAGGGAGAGAAGAGAGGTCCACGATTTAGCGAGAATTTACCAACGTTACTGGAACCCCTTATTTACCAGTCGCGCCCGTCGCGAACACGTTCGGAGTCGCTCTCAAATCACGCCGGAAGGCTTACTCAGGGAGAGGAAAAAGGTACCTGACACACGCTTTCCCTTCGTCGTGAAAAACGGTGAGGTGCGCGCAAGGAGCATCGGGAGTTCATGGCAGGGCGGACCCGGGAATTTGTCGTCGGCGACGGAGGAGGCAAAAAGAATCTCGCGCATCGCGGTACTCGAAGTTTACCTATCCTAACGACGGTCGTCGTCCTGTGCAAACTTGAAGTCGTACGGCGACGACAACGACGATTCGCGTCCCCAAATCCTTCCGAATCTTTCTGAATCGACTCGGAAAATCTCGATTTCGGGTACATACAGATAGCGTCCAATTCAGAATTGGAATATATGTAAAAAAAATTTGAAAATCGATGACATCGCGACCATTGCGAGACTGATATACGATCGATTGTTGCCAATAGCAAAAGATAAATTCGAAATTAATCTTTTTATTACACATTGCAATAGATTATTATTAATTTCTCATTAATAATTAAGAAAATTAATTTTTGCAGCTCTCCATATAAATTGTAACTCTTCATATACAGACATCTATCAACTATATTAATGAGTTTTTGCTTTATTTATTTATCAGAATATTAAAAGATCCATATTTTCACCCATTGGTTTTCCGGATATTCAATGAAAAATTTAGATAGTTATTATGTACACTTAAGAAAGATCCGTGACAGAAAATTCGCGGCCCTCATTCCGAAGGAGAACAAACTAGATTTGTTCGCGATGACAAGTTCTCCTCTCCCGTTCTGCTTTTCTCTATTCCTCGCCAACAGAACGTGCCGGAAATTTGATGATACGGAAACGCGATGACAGCTGCCCGATGGAAACGGATTCGGCCGATGTTGAGCCGAAACCAAAGCGGCAGCGTGGATGTCGCGCGATGACTCGTGCGGCCGAGATTATTCCGACGGACATTTTGACAGTCACGCGGCTCACGGCAGTCAGATTATCAGAGCCGGCTGTGCACGAACACGCGATATACTCTTGGGAAATGCGAAAATACGCCTCTCTTCCTCCCTCCCTTTCACTTTTCTTCTATCGCAAGACAATCGCAATCGAATTATAATTGATTGTCACAGTTCGGACATTTCGCCTGATATACCTCTTTAATACAAAGAAAGTTTGTTGATCAAAACATAAATTCGGTACAATAAGAAAAAATGTTGCTAATTTTAGTTTACGTATTATATGTATATTGTATGTAATATTATATGTATATTATATGTAGTATTTAAGTTAAATACATAAATATTTTAACTGAAGAAAGTTGAACAAGTTGACAAATTTAATTTTAATTAACTTTCTTGTCTTACAAGTTGTTACTGTAAGTTTGCAACTCGGTGCAAACAAGAATTGGGAAACGTATCTACTTGAACGTATAGAAATGATTCGATGAAATAGTTTGATATTGCATTTCGGAAATGTTGCGCGATATTTTTCTATCGTACGTAACGTCAGCCTACCGATAGATTTCCATTATATCGTGGAAATACCGCGCGTTACTGTAGCGCATCGAGTTGATGTAACTTGTTTAAATATTTGATCGTAATTCTATAAATGCTTAACGAACTGTGGTTTACGTGAATGAATACATGTTGTTAGATGTACCAACTAAATGAACATAATTTTCAATATAAGCAGCTTAATAATTCAACCCCTGTAATATGTCGATTCACTCGTCGTGCATCGCTTATAATGCAGCGACGATATAAATTGACATTATAATCATCCATTGATTCAACATAAATATCATATACCTATCTAATGGAATTATTATATCGCCCTCAAAGTTATAGCCTCCATAAATAACTACATGATTAAAATGACGTACAATGAATTGATAAAACGGAATACGTGTACAGGATTCACGTCATTGCGAAAGCAAGTGTTTTCATTTGCAAAGTCGATTATTTTAGAAAATAATAGTTCTTATATATATAGTGTAACATATTTTACATTTGTGTTATATAGATATTTAATACTTATCAGTGTGATCAATATTTCTTAGAATAATATTAACAATTTATGAGTATAAAATACACAAATATAAAAATGTATTTAAATTATAAAAAAAATAAAATACTTGTGTTAACAGACACACACACGCGCGCGCATGCACGCACTCTCTATAAATGTTAATTATACTTAAAAAAATGTTTCCACAATTTGATTTCAAATTGTGTTACAATTTTGGATTAACTTTTTATATAACATTTGTGTTAGGTTTTTCAAACAGATTTATCTTGTTGAAATTAATATAAAAATTTTGGTAAAATATTTGGTAATACATGTAAAATATATTAAATTTAAATTACACAAACATTTTTATTGTATAGTAATACTTTGTAACTTTAATAACTTTACATTTAATTTTATTATAATAATTATTACAATAATTTTATTAACAATGCGTAGGTATATGTATTCGAATGTGTCTGCAATCTCACAAACGTTCATGATACGGTACACGAAGATTTCAAGGGGATGAGGAGATAGAAGCACAGTGGGCCTATACATTTTCTGTCGAGTCAACCATCTAACCAGACCTCGCAAAATCTACCGCTTTGTAAACTTGTTTGACATTCGGCATCGGAAGAGTGCAATAAGGAGGAAGGGCAGAGAGGTTCTTGAGTCGAAATTATGATACCTATACATTGCTGTGTGCAGCCACGACGAAGATGCGATTTCAGTCAAGGATGAGATCTCACCGCGAATCTCATATCGAGACGTAAAAACGGAATGGAATCTTCTGGGGCTCGTTCTTGCGAACAATAAAAAGATAAAGCATAAAAACATATAGCCGCAGACTTACGTAGTTGGAAAACACAAATTTACACAAAATAACATCTGTGCCATGGAGAGAAGTTCAGGAAGGATCGAAGAGTAACGTGTGAACTTCTCTTTTTAGGATATTTATTCGTTCCTAGTTTTACGTTAAAATTATTTTAAAATTGTCAGAAATAGCTAGATTTTTTAATATATGAAAAAATAAATAACTTATTGTTGATTCTATAATTTTTCAAACAGATTATATCGGAAGATTTGTCTTACGAAGTCGATTATGCGTCTACCCGTATCGCCGCAAGGCAAATCCTCTGTAAATTTCAGATTGCAAATTGTTCGAAAATTCGGATGTCATTCTCGCGATTCTCGTTGATCCGTGGCTCATTGACAGCTCCCGTTTGCCGCCGTTTTCATATCTCAGTGCCCATGTACAGATACACAAAGAGAAAAGTTTCTTTGAATTTAATAAACTTTCTTTAAGTCAAACAAATTTGATCATTGGTATACACCAATGAAACTGATGTTTGAACTAATAAATACAATTGTTTGGACTTTTAAACAAACAATTGCTTCTTGTAAATAAAATATTTTTTGAAAGAATTTAATTTTCTTTGATTTAAATTATAATGTTATTAAATGATAAAACACTATTTGAGCACATATTTTTCTTCCAAGCAGACAGAAGCTCGTGACCGAATACGTGATTACCACTATACGCAGAAAAAAAGATTCGTTACCGAAGCTAAAATCTACCAAAACAGCTAAGATGTGTCTTTAAGAAAAAGTAAAAAAAAATACATAAGCTCCGAGTGCCCACCACGAAAGCATAAGTTGATCTGTTTTCTGTCACCGTGGTCTGTTTATGTAGCCTTTCGAGTGTAAATTGCATTGCGAGAAAGGTGCCGCGTGCGTCGTCGTCTAGTGACGGTCCGCGAACTGCATCGCGGCTGCTGCGTAGATCATATAAGATTGAATCTTATTTGAATCAAATAATGTTTTCATTTAAATCAAATATTGTTTCAAATAATAGTAATTATTCTGTCAAACAATATGATTTAATGTAACAAAACAAGCAAATTTTTATTCAATAAAACAATATTTTGTAAGAAATAAATTTTTTCCAGTGAAACAAATATAATTCAAATAAATACATATATTAAATTCAAAGAAACAGTTCTCTGTGTAGATATAGGATACGGTAAACTGTCATGCAAAAAAATTCACTGCGTCAAACATCGAAACCTGCTAAACTCGTGCGTCGATCCGCGCTAATAAGCGTGGAAAACGTCGGATGCAAGGTTTCGAGTAGAAGCGAAGTAGTAAAAGCGATGATGACGACGACGATTACAACGACGATGACAACTCTATTGGAGGTTTATTAATCCACCTTATTGAATCCACTGTTTGCGACATATACAGAAAAAAATTAGTATCGACAATCATTATCTCATATATACGGGAAACAAATCTACGAATAAGCGATCGATGAGATCACATGAAAAAAATTCTCATAGAATTTATTCAAAATCATCGATAATCGTAAAATTTTACCATAGTAAAATTTTTCGAAATTCATGTTGTCCCATGACTATAATTTTAAGAAAAAATTCTCTCCAAAAAAGCCGTGCATTATAAAAAAACGAATAAAAAACATGCGTCCCATCTGCTCACATTTTTGAGGAAACATGTTTAAACAATCTACCGGTGAGATGATAATGTAAAATGATGCAAATGCTTGTCGGCGCCGCGACAAACGCGACTGACGAAATGCGAAATTGCGGAGGCAAGCGAATAATTAAAACGTTCCGCGCGCGCACTTTATAAATAATTCAAAGGAAAATGTATCGCGTGTACAAAACAAAGGTATGGATATGTCATAAAAGTTCGTGATAGGCACAATGTTAATAATATACGCAAATATTTAGACATTGTGTGTGTGTTCATCGGCAATTGTACAAAACTGTAAAGTTTTTTCAATAATCAACCCATAATGGTATTTAGTTTTTTTTTTCAATCATATTTGTAGCTTTTTTTAAATTATCGAAAAATATTGTTTAATTGTAACAGCAACAATTCTTAATAGTTATCACAGCGATGACGATTGTATTTCAATAGTTGAACCTACATAGTATATTTATTACTATAATAATTCCGTCCATAATTTTAATTATGTATTTCTTTAATGTTTGATTATTATTTTGTCATATATTTTTATAAATTTATATATAATTATAAATACAATTACAAACAAATAAAGTATTTCTTTCAAAATATTATAAAATTTATAATATTTTTAAAGAAAATAATAGAAGCTGCTATATTTTATCACTACAATAATTCCTTTTGATGCTTTTTAATATTTTGTCTCTTTATCGACTATTTATTATTCTTTTCGACTTCAAATCGGAAAATGTCGTCACTTCTCTTTCTCTCTCAAAGACAAAAGACAAAATGTAAATGATTCAAATGTCTTATTACTGCAATAATTATCCACATATCATTGTAGCGAGCAATATTATTATTGTGCTCTTTTTCGATATCTTTATGTCGTACTTTTGTTAAAATAGAGATATACCGAATATGAATACAACATGACCTATGACATGATCTATGACATTATAGATCGACACGTTACATTGCGAGGCGATATGACAAAGTTAATAATAAGGCACCTCTCTCGAGATAATCTTAAGCAAGAAATAATGATAAAGATACATGTATACTCCTGATGTATACATGAATCCATGTCACATAAAAAATACTTTCGCAATACTGTTGACCGTACTGTACTGTACCATTGTACAACCCAGCTTCGTGGATCAGAGACCTTCACGTTCTCTTCCTTTACTGTTATTCTGCGTCCCTCCTTCTCTTTCTCCGTGTCGCTGACAAAAAATAATCACCGATTTTGCTTATCCCTTCAACCTATCCTCGTTTTTGCCGTCGTTGTCTCGTGAATTAAGGTTGACGGGGAAAGACCGGGAGAGACGGGAAGAGACGGGGAGAGATGGGGAGAGACGGGAAGAGACGGGGAGAGATCGGGAGAGACGGTGAAAGACCGAGAGAGACCGGGAGAGACCGGGAGAGACGAGGAGAGACCGGGAGAAGCGGGGAGAGACCGGGAGAGACGAGGAGAGACCGGGAAAGACGGGGAGAGACCAGGAGTGACGGTGAGAGACGGGGAGAGACCGGGAGAGACGGGGAAAGACGGGAAGAGACTGAGAGAGACGGGGAAAGACGGATAGAGACCGTGAGATACGGGGAGAGACCGGGAGAGACGGGAGAGACCGGGAGAGACGGGAGAGACCGGGAGAGACGGGGAGAGACGGGAAGAGACGGATAGAGACCGGGAGAGACGGGGAGAGACCGGGAGAGACGGGGAGAGACCGGGAGAGACGGAGGGAAACGGGGAGAGACCGGGAGAGGCGAAGAATGTTTCTATTGTGTTTAAATTAAGGTAATAAAAAAAATAAAGATGGCTGATTACTTTATTGAAAAAAAGGAACTTATTTAAAACAGTCTTTTGAATGGATTTCTAAATCCATGGCAGCTTTTAGAAAAAAAAGTTAAAAGTACGTGAATAAATGAATATTAGATTTATTAAAGATAGATAAATGCTTATTCAAAAATAAAATAAAAAGAGCAACAGTAAAGCAAGGTTCTTGAAAGTTAAACAACGAAAGCAAAGAAAATTTGAAAAAAACGTAGCATAAGAATAGAGAGCCACAGCAACGCGTGGCAGGGCATAGCTAGTTACTAATAAAAATACACGAGATTACTATATCCAACGTAACGGAGTGGGATGGAGGAATAAACGAACGCAGCACACGACGTCTCCTCGCGAAGACAAGCGGGAGCTAAAAGGCCGCGAGAACCGTTCCGTATATTTCAAATTGCTCGGACCGGAGTGTGCCTCTGACAGCGACAACTTTATCAACGGTACGGGGGAAATATGTTGTCTCCGGAGTTGCACGGCCGTGGCATCTCTACGGGAAGGAGGCGGGAAGGGAGAGGGAAGGGAAAGAGGGGACCGAGATGAAGGGGACTTTTAATTTGCAAGAGCTAGCCCGGCAGATACGCGGAGACGCGACTGGCATTGGTAACAAGTATCTCGTCCGGTGGCAGCGTGCCAGACGACGTTATTGCGTCCTAAACTGCGTTTAAACGAAAGCGCAGGTCGAGATTGCAAGAGTAGAAAAGCAGGGTCACGTGCCACATCGCGTAATAAGCGCATTTTCTGCGTATTTTTCTCCTTTTGTTTCTTCTCTTCCTCCCTCCTCCTCATCGCTCTTTCACTCTCAAAAGTTTATACGAGCACATGTAGCTTGTGTAGCCGATCTCGGACTTACATTTTTATGCTAAATTTCTCATACTAAATCTGGTAATAATAACAATTAAGCTCATGTTAGATAATGCAATAATTAAATACTAAACTTTGCTGAAATAATTTTAATCAAATGTTTCATTAATAACCAAGACTAGTTGTTATTGCCGAATGATTATTTGGCAATTATTACTATTTTATATTATATTATTATTTAATATTATTATTTTTATATATTATATATACATAGAAAAAAAGTATATCATATGTTTTGTTCAATATTTTTTACTCTATCGACACGCTTTTCTAGTAATAAATTATCGTCGCAAATTAAGTTTCAACCCTTCCGTTTCGCGATGTCACAATAATAATTATATTAATTTTTGCGTACCTAATGCGAAATCGTCATAATCACTCCTATCAATAATTTTATTTTACCACATAAGAGTTTTACTTACGCTTGCACGCTGTGGATTACAATGTCTATGGACTCGTAATTTTTGCAAATACGTCAAGTAGGACTTGTAAGCTGGCCTCGTATGAGTAAATGAAATGAAAGTACAACACACCTAAAACAGACAAAAATCTTATTTTAATGTAAAAGTAACTATTCTAAAACGTAATGAAAAAGAAATTGATGAATTCTTGATAATTAAAAATCATCTAAAATTTTAAATTCAATATGACAAACTGAATCTCATGAAAATAATCTGATTATCAGAAAATTTAGTTTTAAATAGTTATTAGAATTGCTGAATTGGAATGTAATTAAAAATAACAAAATTCATAAAGATAGGAATCAAAGGAAAAACCTATATTGTACAGTTCTTAATCAGAATTTGTAAATTAATATATTCATAGGTGTCTATTCCATTCCATTTGGCTAGTATAAGTTTCACAGAAAATAAAACTATTAAAACTTATTGCTAGTATTATTTAACAATGTTAAAAATTTCCTAAAGTCATTTTACGATAACCAGATTATTTCTCTAAAACTCTATCCACAGTATTAAATGCATCATTTTGAATTTTTTGTTTTGGATTTCAGATTCGAATCAAATATTATTAAATAATCTCATAGACCAAGTTTTATGAGAATCGAACAAGCAGTTTATTTACAGCAGTTTATTTACAATAAAAGAAGGTGATCTCAAAATAGTTAAGATGTTATGTAACTATTAATTGTTAATTATTTTTGTAACATAATATTCCGCAGTGTCTATCAATTCAACTGATAAATATTTCACATTCTTCAATTGGAGATCTATCTTCCCTCTTCCACTTTCAGAGAACAAGGCCAACGCATTATGATTTTATGAAGAGATACGATTATTTCTTCGTGCAAAGGAATTTCTCGCTGTAATAAACAAATAAACGATGTGCGCGGTATCAAACGTGACTTTTCACCTGTTTTGCGCGAGAGTTCGCGCTCTGTGTACCTGCAGGAAAAAGGGGAAAAAAAAGGTAAATCCGACGGGAGTTATCGAGTCTCACTCACTCACTTTTACATCAAAAGCGCGCCGTCGCCATCGCCGTCGCTGTTGCTGCGAAAAAGAAGATTAAATCGCCAACTCGCTTTCTCATGTATACTAGTGCTCGCACACGCACACATATGTATTTACTTACGGATATATGGCGCAAAATTCACGGTGCACGCGCACCGTTTGAGCTTTCGCCACGTCAAACCTCCGCCACCTGAACCTCTGACGACGACAACGACCTACGACTGTCGCCACCGTCGCCACCGTCGCCATCATCGCTACCACCCTTACAATCACCCTCGTCGAGGCTAGAGGGAGAATTCCGCGGTGGGAATTTAAATTCCGGATGCTCCCGTCGGTTCTACGAGCTAACACCGGCAGGCTGAGACCCTTGCTATTCCTCAATATACTCGACATATTATTACTGCACGATACTACATGATACTGGACATTGTATGTCGCTCCATCAAGGATTTTTCGCATAGAGGGAAAACTATAAAGGGACGAAAAAGACAGAGAGGGTGATTATCGCCATAGGATAGCGTGAGGAGGAAAGACAGATTATGCCGGACAAATGGTCCATCGTTGAGTTCCCCTATTCTTTCGGCTCGTTAGACATGAGCTTTTAGCTTGGACGCCGCTTCGCACGAATGTCGAACACGTTGCAAGATAATTGATTCATCGGCGCATTAATTTTGCGGTAATTCTTTTAAAACGAGCTAAAGCTCGTTTAAGTCCTCCTGTGTACATTAAAGGATTCAAAAAGTATAAGAAAATTAAATATTGATAATATAAATATATTCACAAATATAACATATAAATATTACTAAAATTGTGTTCTCAAAATATTTTATAAAAGTATCTTATAAAATAGTAACATGATAAAAAAAAGAGAAGAGCGAATGTAAAGAAATTTTATAACCTGTAGATAATATACATATTTGTTTTAAATGTTTCTTAAATTTTCTGAATTTTAGAAACTTTTATTAAACAATTGTGTTTAGAATCCTTGTAATTACTTAAAACTTTGTCAATATATCAACGAGCAGTTTGTAAGCTGCTGCAGTAAATTAGTGCGAGACGCGTTTCTTGAGAAAAGTAAAATTGCCTTCTTAATTAATCCTCCGTCAAGACTTGACTTGGAAACAATCAACTAGACTCGTCAAACAATTTATCATCAAGTCTTTGCCAACGATAAAATATACCTTGCGTGGGATAAATCAGGGGAGAAAGGACCGTCAATCGCATACCCTTGCGTTGCACAATTTCGGTACGTGTCCACAAACGGTCGCGCGAGTTTATGTAGTATGCCGAGTAATTCAACGGAGGGGAACGGGAAGATAATGCGGATAATTCCCGACAGTCCTTCCTGCAGACACCGAGCTCTGGCAGGACTGTATTTTGATGACTGTATTTTGAAAGCCGGATATTTCTCTATACCAGTCGACGCAACGAGCGGGAATCCTGGACTGAATACAGATAATCTGTTATTTGTGTGTTATTTATTGAATAAAATGATTAACAGATCACAGAAAAGCCATCATAATAAAACGCAAGACACGATAATATTTTAGACAGTGCAAAGAAAGAAAAGGGGAGAGGGGAAAGAGAGAGGGAGAGAGAGAGAGAGAGAAAAGGAGAGAGAAAGAGAGAGAGCGCACCGTATTAAATAACTAATAATAATTAATAAATTGACGCTAATGTTAATTAATATCAACTATAAACAAACTCAATTATATTCGACTTGAAAAAAATTACGTTGGACCAAACTATTTATACTAGACGTTTAAGTTATTAGAATGTTAAAACTTTTTGCAGTAATATTTAAGCAAACCTACTGAATTATCTTGATAGTTTTCAACATCAAGAAAAAAACAAATTATTCTCTGATTTGTAATCATTTTTAGTCATCTATAGACATTTTTAGATAGTGCAAAATATAGAAACTGTTTCTATTTCCGTATGACATTTTTCACTCGTTTATCATTGTAAATATTTAAATGCATTGTCCTCCGATACATTTTTTCTATAAGAAATTGGGTCACAACAGCCACGCATAATTCACCCTTTCATCCTTTGCGTTTACGCAACGACTAATAATGGTCACCCAGTCATCCCAACTGGACTTATCGGGGTTGCCTCCCGACATCCCCCTCTTCTCTGCATGCGTTAACGACCAAAGAATTACTGTGCCTCGTTCCACACGAACGATCGGAACGGAGATATCTCGCGAAGCGATCCATCCCAGTCGATTTCCCTCCACCTATTAGTCAGCATAAGGACGAACAAGCTATCGATGCACTCATAAAAAAGAAGCTAGAAAATTCTTCAGAAATTCCTCGCTTTCACAGTTTACACAAGAAAAAATATGGTGCATCGCGAATGCTTTATGTCTATATTTTCAAAGTAAATTATTTTTACTCTCTAAAAGTGCACTGAAATTTCTAATCGCGTTAATGTGAGTTATAGTACTCGAGACTAAAGGAGTGGGTTGTAGCCGCCGTGTGTAATGCGTCTCATGGTGGTACAAGCCATGAACTAAACTAGACGACAGCCGTGTACAATCGTAACAATCGAGCGCGAGACCAGCCGCTCTCTTTACCACTCCCCCCTCCCTATAAAATACGTTTCTTTTGTCTCGGTAAACTATTGTATTTATCCATCGCGGTTGTCTCCCCTTTTCAGACCCTTTATTCGCCATCGTCGGTCTTTAACCATCCAGCGTCAGCGCAGCATCCTATCCTCTCGTTCTAGTTACGCAGCGCTTCTTTTTCGACCGCACCGGAGACTCGTGGCCCGCGGCAGCTTTCCTCGAAAAAAAAAAGAGAAAAGAAAGACAAGAAAAAAAGAGAAGTTTTTTGCATATTTCATTTCGCACTTCAAGCACCTCACATTCGGTGTGTGGAGAATAAGAGAAAATAATTCAAAGCGCAGTGCAAGACATTGAGAGAATTTACTTTTATCGAATCATTAATATTAATAAGTTTTAAGAAATTTTAATATATTATAAGAAAATATATAATTAAGAAAGCAATAAGTTATTTAAAAAATCGTAATGATGAAAATAACAGAACCTAAAAATGAGCATCTGTTTTTATAAGTAATTTTACGGTGAATATTTTTTATCCAGCGTAACGATAAACGACCATTTTTTTCGTGCCACATCTTCAAAATTTTTCTTTTATATTTTCTCGTGCAACGGGGAGGAGGAGGACAATATTTCCGGCTGGCGTGTGCGAGAGAAGCGTGTGAACAAAAGCGGATAACCCGGAGATATGAACGTAGGCTCTCTCAAGAGTGTCCGCATTTCCGGTCAGTGAGCTTCGCGACAATGCACTAAAGGACTAAAGGAAGCGGACGGGGGACACGGTGCGTCAAGTGCTTAAAATATGTCGTGCGTTGATAACTAGGAAACTCCGGTAAAACGCCGTAAAGAAGGACGGGCTTTCATGCGTGCTGTGCGCGCGCAAGCCATGCAATTCTAGAAAAATACAGCATGGATAGAAAGAGAGAAAGAAAAAGAAGGGGAGAGAGAGAGAGAGAGAGAGAGAGAAAGAGAGAGCCATCTCCGAAGAACAAGTGCGATAATTAAACTTAAGTGACTTTCAAGCTTTCAAGCCCTTAAGCCTTCAACCAACTCTGTCGAACTCGGTTTTGTTGAAATAAAATTAAGATTTTTTTTATGTCAAGCGTATTATCTTTAGCTGTAATTAATTTTACCTAATTATGCATCTTTACAATTTTGTGATATGTCAAGTCATTAGATAATGTACACCCACAAAAAAAAATTTCTGGACATAATGCTATTTACTCTTGAATCTATCATAAAATAGGATCGATATAGCGCCAATCATATTTATTATCAAAGAAGGAATATCTTAAATAGAAAGTTCTTAAATCTAGAATAAAATGACTTTTGATGCTATCTTATTAATTTTCTTAGAATGATTTAGTAAATTAGTGACAATCTTATGACATTCTAGATTTAAAAATAGATCAATCTAAAGATAGAAATTTTTTATTTAATCTTAATCTTGTTTTATTTTTATACTACATGAGGTTGTAATAAGATTAAATATGTCAAGAATATTTTTGTCTTGGTATAAGAAATCCTTTCTGAGAGAATAAATGCATTCCAAGAGTAAAGTTTTCAAATACAACAAAAGGTAAAAACAAATTAGATAATATAATAAGGAAAATAATTGAATGATTCCTTCTTTCGTATGTAAATGTTTAATCACAAAATGTTTCTTCTATTCTAAACTTTAATAAAAATGTACATTGTTTTAACAAAGTTTATTCAAATTGTTATTAACAATAAAATTTTATTAGTAATTCAAATTATTATTCGCAATTGTTTATAACATATTTCTATCTTATCTGTTTCTATTATATCATATGAAAAATTTTTAACAATCTAATAATTATGAAATAAGAAATAGAAACCGCAATAGGCACGAATCATCGACGTTTCAATTTCACGCCCAAAACAATAAATTAAATAGCATTGATGTAAAACGATCGATGAAACACGCGACTCATCATCCGCGCTAATAAATACGATATCACTGTTGCAATGTCTGCCTTCTTTTCTTCCCTTTCCTTTCTTTCCCTCTTTCTCTTTCTGTCTGTCTATCTACATTCATTCGCTGTATCTTTGTCTGCAGTTTTTCCTTTATGTTTGTGATACGCACGCAGCGCCATCGCGAGAAGAAACCCGCCTGGATTTAATTTAACTCGAAGAAGTTGCGCGCGGAATTTTAATTCCATCGTCTTTTCTTGCTCGTATCTCACCGTCGTTGTTGCCCGCCGATAATTCTTCCCGAGTTCTATGGCAGGGCCAGAATGTCAATGCAGTACCTGTCATAGGACAATCTTACAAAGTATATTATTGATTTCAGATAGATTTTTCTATTTTCGATTACTTTTAAGAATTAATATTTTTAACTTTTGTATTTTGGAATTTTATTATATTATTGAGTATTATTGACACAAGAAAAGAACACATCACAAATCGAAAACTGCAAAAATTATCTCTTACATATATATTGTAATGTGTACATCCATTTATGTATATTTTTTTACATTTAAGTAATTTTATATAATTTTATATAAATAAAGCTAAAGTAAAGTACGCAATTAATTATAAATTATTAATAATGTATTTTCTATAATTCTTAAAAAAATTAATTTCCAATTTCGATTTTGTCGCTTGGATCGTATACACGAAGAACAGGGTGAAAGGTGATCAGAGGATAACGAGAGGAAGAGAACGGAAACTGCGTTAGAAGGAAGAAGAAGGGAGGGCTGCGGCATTGGCGAACTCTCGTTGTCAGTGAGAAGGGCGAACAAAGAAACCGCGGTGGTATTAATAGCGGAGTTCTCGACGAGAGTCAGAGCGCGGGAGTGAATCAAGTCTAGCTGGTTAACCGACGACGAGGACGACGTTACCGGCGCGGTAACGAGCTTTCTGAAGACTAAATAATGCCCGGTGCCCTTGAATAGCCGTGAATCGCCGCGCCGTCTGCCCTCGTGTGTTTTCTCGTTGCGTCTCGCGGTTAAATTACTCGCGTCCGTGCGCCGTGCCCTTGGTACTGCTTTTTATTCTCTGCTATGAAATCAACGACATATCGATATGTGTATGTGTGCAAAAGTTATCGCAACCAGCCAGATTTTGTCTTTGAATATAACTTTAATACATACAGACATCCCGCACTTGCGAATGCGAAGCGGGAACAGCGCTTCGCATAATTAGATTGTCCGGATTCTATATACATACGCAATACGAGATGGCGAGAGCTGTTTTTCCGCCGCGTCGGGAAATTGCAATCGCCGCGGCCAGCTTTGCGGAAGCTGCGACTTGCACGCGCATCCGTCTTCTCGAATATAGTGCACCCGCGCACTCTGCAATAACGAGCTTTCCGTCGACGTCATCTCGCTGTAATCGTTTTCGAGCTGACAGAAGAAATGCATAGTACATTGTTTCACATGAGTTCTTACAGCGATCTTCAATTCGATCACAAAAATGATTTAACTATAAGATGTAGGTTTCTTTAATCACATGTTTTGTGTTAAAATAAATAAATTTCGACACACAAATGTGGAAGTTAATAAAATAACAAAATGTTATTATTATATTTAACTCAAGGAATTTGTTTAAACTTGATATTTAATTCTTTTAATGTTTAATAGTGTAGATGTGATTAAAAAGATTTTGCGCAACCATTTTTAAGAACTCGATTAATTAAATCCAAATAAAACTTTCCTAATTTTAAATTAATTTAATTGTCGTAAAGTGATCAAATCGCTTTTTATTCGCTTTTAAATTCTATCTCGAATTTTACATCTTTATTTAGCAAAACAGCAGATGTGCGCTCCGATTGATCTAAGGCAACTGATGTATTTAGGCTAATTTCGCTATAATGCAATTTTGTAATCGATCCTCGGTATCGTTGATCAGATCCCGAAAGAACAACTTGATGGAGCAATATTGCACTTTATACATCATATTGCCGTAATAACGTTACTTCCATAACGATAAACTAAATCATAGCGGGTTATTGAATCGCGGTTAGAACATTGGAACGCATTCATTCGTAAACGCCGATTTTAAGAATCCTTTCCCGATGGCAACAGAAACTGCTCGCAATAATCTATTGAAATCGTTGAGATAACTGATTATTCGTACAATGAAAAAAAGCAAAAACTACCTAGTTTTTTCAATTACCTATAAAGTAATAATTTTGAAATCCCCAATTAAAAGTTATTGTTACTATTAATTATATGTATAGTGTACATTACTGATTATTTTACGATTTGTATATATATATATATATATATATATATATATATATATATACACATATAATTTTATAATATTTTTTAAAAGAAGTAAGAAAAGAAGAAAAAATAGAGCTATGAATTCTCGATCAGTAAAAAAAAAAAAAACTATTATGTGCTTCATTTTTTAGCTGCTGTAACAATCATAGATAACTATAATACAATATTTTCGAATGCAACGATAACAACCCGCGATTTCAAAACCACCAACAAATGTTTCTATTTTTAAACAGTATCTAAAAAGTGGAAGAAAAATTCGTCTTCGTTGCTGGTTCTTTTTAAGAGGTTGCAATCTAATTGTATCGTCCATGTAAAGACGCGCGGTAGCGTGTGTCCAACGCGATTTGCTCTCGAAAACAAACAATGTTATCCCTGCCGGCAGTACACGCGAGCCATTTTCACTGATACTATCGGTCGCTCGATTCCGCCAATCTCTTCCCTGAAAGACTCTCGAGGAAATGCCATTAGGATCATGCGCGGTCCATTGTTCGCCGACTTTTACAAAAACTATTCTTTTTCTTCAGTTCAATAAGAAAAAACAAAACTTGCCCTCCAAAATTGTACAATAAAAATTGTATTATAATAAAAAAACCTCATTAACTTTTTGCTAAAAAAATTATTTAATAAAAATATAATAATTAGCAAGCGCTATTAGCTTTGTAAAACTTAAACTTTGCGTTTAAAATATGTTTATTACACACAGGAAAAAGTTTTGTTTCCTTGTTAAAAAATATCCTGGTTCAAACTTTTATGTCAAAATTTAACATATTTGCTTATTACTTTAACATATTGCTGTTGTGTTAATTCAAGTAAAGTGTTAAATTATTAGAATAACTAAAAAAAAGTGTAAAAGTAACACAATGTGCAAATATGTTCCTTATTATAAGTGATAGGTTTTAGATGTTAAAATTGACAGAAAAAAATGTTGAATTTACTCTATAATTGAGTTTTAACAAAAACCATTTCATTTTTGAGGACTTTACTATCTATCCCGAGATAGCGCATTTCTTGTGAAAAAGATTCACTTATTAGGTGAATAAAAGAGGCTCGCCAAGAACAGAGAACCAAGTACGATTGCATTCATACATATTGTAATATTGGACTAGTTCCAATAATATACACACAAAATTTTTATCGATTTTATCGATCCTGGGACAATCTATATATGCAATTATAAAAAATTTTTTCAGCATTTCTAGAATAATTTTTATTTAACATATATAATATGTTAATGTTACACGTTATATATTACATTAACATTATTATAATGTTAAAGTAACATATTACATGTGTTACTTTGACATAATTTTCTCATTAAATTGTTACATAAAAATTATGTCAAAAAATAAAATTTACATGTATTTTTATGTTAAAATATAACATAATATTTATGTTGCTATTTAACATATGCTTAATATGTTAAATTAACAGAAAAATTTCTGTGGACCGTTTTGAACATGCAATATCTGTTAAATTTAACACAATTTTTTTACTGTGCAACAATAAAAATATGCATTGCAAAAATCAATCAACTTGCATAATTATATGTGAAGTTAGAGTTTCTTCACACGATCTGTAATAATTTGTATTAAAAATTTAAAAGGACTCTGTATACAGTTTTATGTATTGTGTAAAAAAAAATACAAAAAAAAGTTTAAAGAATCTAAAGGACAATGTATATCTGTATCTATATGTATTTCTTATTATCTATCTCCAATAAAAGAAAAAAATAATTGTAATTATAATTTAATTATAATTTATCATTTTTAGTTTTTTTTTTTTTTCTAATCAAACTTTGCCATTTACAAATGATGACATTTCTTTCCCCAATACTTCGTAACATTGAAGAATCTCTTCAGTGAGAATTATATAAAAGAGTCACTGTATATTCAAAGCAAGTAAAAGGAGGTAAGCATGTCCGAGTGAAAGCGCAATGGACAGGTCCCTTGTCCCTTGAGACAAATTCAAAATACATTCACGTCTCGTACGAACAAAGTACAGCGTGATTCCCGTCCAAATTTCTTCTCTTCCGTTCACCTCTAGCTCGTCAAAATTGAAATGCCGAGTACACCATTACGAAACCACCGATTTCCGATTTACGTTACTCCCGCGACCGCATGGTTATTCCTATGAAGGTCAATCCCTTCAATACCTTCCTGAAAGAAAGATTCTGTGGGACGCGCGGCCATAGGACGTAGAGAATGCAAAACTTGCTGCCTTTCTTCAGTGAAAATCTCACTGCAAAATTTCGGTAACACAAAATTGGAAACATTATACGAATAATATAAGTACACAGTGTTTTAAATTTAACACATTTCACATGTCTCAAATCATCCACTCAAATTTTTGTGTTAATTTAACATATTAAGCATGTGTTAAATAGCAACATAAATTTTATGTTATGTTTAACATAACAATAAATGTAAATTTTATAATTTGACATAATTTTTATGTAACAATTTAATGAGAAAATTATGTCAAAGTAACACATATAACATGTTACTTTAACATGAACATTATAATAATGTTAATGTAACATATATAACCGTGTTACAATAACATATTATATACGTTATTTTAGCATTATATAATATTATTTTAACACATTATATATGTTAATTTAACATATCGTATATGTATATGTTCAATAATTGTTATTTTAGAAATGCTAAAAAAAATTTCTTACAATTGCATATATAGATTGTTTCAGGATCATCGACAAAAAACTTTATATGTGCTCTCTAAATTTTGGGGGTAAGCTATTTTTAGTTTGCCTTAATCGCGATGCAAGTGGTCTTTATGTAGCGCGGCATTTTATTCCTGAGAGAGTTAAGCCGCTTGCTCGCCTATTGGCGTCGCCGCGCACTAACTGGCGGGACTTGTAGAATATACTCAACATTTTTTTCAGTCAATTTTAACAGATAAATGCTGTCACTGATAATAAGGAACATATTTATTATGTAAAATTAAAAGTGCGTGCACATTGCGTTATTTTTACATTTTTTTCAGATATTCTAATTTAACACTTTACTTGAATTAACATAACAGCCATATGTTAAATTAACAGACAACTATAAATTTAACACAAAACTTTCTGCAAAAAAATTTTAACACAAATACAAATGTTTTTTACCGTGTAGAATATTGATCAATCAAATTATCAAATACACTTTAAAACAAACAAGCAGTTAGGTTTCAAACTTTTTTTTTAAGAACACATCGTTGCAAAAATTTGTCAGAGAAAAGAACCATGGCTTAAATATTTACCTGTTTATAATAATGCTTGTTGCTTTTATATTGTTATGTTTTTTCTAGTTTAATAACATTATATTATCTTGTCCTATAGCAAATTATTTTACTTTTTAATAGCATAAAGTAAATTTTATCTAATGTAAAAATCTTAAAAAATAATTATGTACAAACAATTATTATTCTTATTAATTCAAATCTTATTAATAAATTAAAATTATGTCAAGATTTTTTTAACTTATAGAATTATTATATCATGACATAAATAAAACATTTTTTAAGAATTTCAAGTTAAAATAAAACTTTTTTGTACTATTAAAAAGTAAAATGGCTTGCTGTATTATTTTTAACATTATTTAAAACGGAATCGGAATGATTCTGCCATAGATAGATCGGTGGGCTTGCGATTTATTGTAAGTGGTATAGAGGAAAAATATGAAAAAGAAATGTGCTCGTTTGAAGGTAAGAAGAAAAACAAGAAATGAGCCAGAGAGAGAGAGAGAGAGAGAGAGAGAGAGAGAGAGAGAGAGAGAGAGAGAGAGCGAGCGTAAAAAAAGACGACGATGCATTAAATTCGCATTAACAGTGAAAAGGGCTCGTCAAGGGCGGTTTCCTTTCGTGAATCTCTCGAGTATCTTTATCTTCTCGCCCCCTCCGTTACTTCTGCGGAGATTACCATTATGTTCTTTCCCATGTTCGTTCTGAGACGAAGAGAGTCATGGATATCAAAGACACACCAGCTAAGTGTGCCTGGATTTCATTTCCCGAAAGCGAACATGGTATAAGACGAAAAATGTTACGAAGACGACAAAAATATTTAAGATAGAACAAGATAAGGAAAGTACTGAAGAAACGTTCCATTCTCTGTGACTTATTTACAAAGCAATCTTATACACAAAAAAAATTTTCTCTTAAAATTTACCCTTAAAATTATGGTAATCGTGAACGAAGAATTGTAAAATAATTTTTCAAAAATAAAAACGGAGAGATAAAATATATAGACAGAGAAAAAAAAGAAAGCGAAAAAAGAGCGACAGAAGGAAATTAAAGGAAAGAAAAAAAGTACAATTCTTCAACCAACGATTCGAAGTCATTGAACCTAGCGGGGCTTCCTATTGCAGATAAAATCATTACACGTTATTACGTAGCTTTTGGTGAAAATATTTTCTTCTTGTATACCTAATGTCTGGTAAGTTTATGAAATCAAACGCGTTCACCGCATCCGCGTCTTCCGTCATCGTCTTTGCCAAAGCAGTGAAACTCAATACATCGTCTTTACAAACATCTCACACGTTAAAAAGAAAAGGTCCATAAAAAGAAACACTCCTGACGTTAATCCCGCGCGAGAGCGCGAGATGTTTTACTAACAGAATCATTATCGTGACCACTTTGTGCGAATATTTCGATTTAATGAGTAATCGAGCTTGCGCAGACAGCAATTTCTCTGCCTCTCTCATTATTATTTCTCTTTCTCAAATACGACCAGTTTTAAAACGCGGCATACTTTATCCGATAATATGCAGAGAATATATTAAAATAATATTAAATCATATACCGTCGTATATGATTTAATATTATTTTAATATATTCTCTGCATATTATCGGATGACATTTTTTCTGTTATGGTTTCTCGGAGACAAGATATAGGTAATATTTGTTGGTCGGACAATTTATTATAAAAATAAATCTTTATCGCAAAATCTTTATGTCGTTAGATCTCTTTATGTCACGCGTTCACATTTTAAAGAAAAGAAACCATAAATTATTTTTATGACAGGATTTTCTCTTAAAATCTACGGTAAAATCTTAAAATGTAGATACTAAAGAATTTCATAATTATATAAAATTTATTATTTTATTAGTTTTAATAAAATTTAATAAAATTTGAAGAATTTTACTATAATCTTAGGAAAATTTAATAAAATTCAATTTAGTACATAATTGTTATAATATATCTACCGTACATCCTACGTCGTTTTCTCGAAGTTTTCTTTTTTCTTCTTCTTTAATTATTTAGCATAATCCACAACATATAGTAGTAACATGGTCGATTTGGTACTTGCAGCAAGCGCTAATTAGGCACACCTGATGTATCCAATAAACCGGAGAAAATTTTCGCTATAACGTCGCCGCGACAGTGCTGATTCAATACGGTACGTGATGACAGCAATGTACGAGGCAATAAAGGCCAGGAATTCACGCTGCATATCATCGCCGGCAAATGTGGGAAAACGGCGTAATCCGCATTTTGGAACCGCGAGAATTGGGAATGTCGTTAAATTGGCAATCTGGTATAGCGAAACCACAGAGAAATTCTATTAACTGGCTGAAACGAGCAGCCCGAATTAGATCGAGCGGAAAAAATTTAAAAAAATACTAAAGAATTGTATGTGAACACGATACATTAAGAATTTATAAAAAGAAAAAAGAAATTTTATTCCTCTGGATAATTCGTCGATCAAGCGCATATCGATGTCGAATTTAATAAGGCAATTAGCAATCTCACGGGTTAAACGATAAATAATAGAGTGGTGGCCCGTCCTGGAACTCTCTCCGACAAATTCAGTTCCGTAATGGCTTTATCAGTTGCAATTATGGCATTCTCTCGTATTTCCCGCACGCGCGCGCGCGCGCGTGTTTTCATCTCGCGGTAAGTGGGAACAGAGGGAAACGCGGGAGAAGAGGGCACAAGGGGGATGAGGATAGAATTAACTCCATACGGTGGCCGCGCCCGCGCGGTTAATCGTCAAGATAATTACGCGGAAAATCCTTGATGCGGATGATTATTTCGTTGAAGGGAAGAGAGCTTGACGGTCTTTCATTCTGAATCAATGAAAAGAGAGTTACATCAAAGCGCATTCGCGCGTGCAGTCACCCACATGTTGGGCGATGCACGTGTCGAACGTTCGTCCTGTCGCCGAAATTAATACGTAAATGTGTTTTTATCCGCGACGTGTAGATAACCGAGATTAGCGAGTATGTACTTAAACATATTGTATGAAACAATATGCGAAATTCAAGTTGGTAAAGCGACTTGACCTGCTCGTCACGATTAAACATAATTAATTCTCTCCTGTGAATACAAACAATCGTGTTCAATTGCAGAAAATTTAATAAAAGATCGATTCATACTTTTTTATTTACTTAAAAATCTGTCATTGTACTAATACTGTCATTGAACATTGAAATATTTTATATCCATTTATTATGCAATGTAATTGTGATTTTATGATAATTATTATTTTTGTAATTTATTTTCTACATTATAGATTGTGAAAATTATATTCTTTTTCATTCACGTACGTGCACAATTAATGCTTAATTATTATTCATTGTTCTTTTCTCGTCGTGTACATGTCAATGAGAAATTCTTAAGCGACGCAATTTAATTAGGATTTGACTAATATTAATTGACAAAATGGGAGATAACGAATTGCAGCTCGCGGCAGCGGACAAAACGTGATGTGGTGACGTCCACACATTAATACATCATAAAGTCGCACAATAAATGCACCCGCGGGAATTAACTCATTCGTGATTTATCTTCTCATTTGCTTGCGCAAAGTAAGACGAATAAAAGGAATTTCTCGGCGAGAAGTATGGCGATAATTGATAGCGCGTTTCATTAACTCTGCAGAGATGTACGTAGAATATCGTGTTTTGTATTATTTTTCCTCCGATGTAATTGCATCACCTCTCGTGCAAGATTTTGCATAGATAGAGCAAGTTGAAGAGAATGTAAAAATCTTCATTTTACGAGTTTTCTCAATAATTAATGAGAAATTAATTAATACAGCATTAATTTAATAATCATATGGACTAAAAGTAAAAGTAAATCGCGGTAATTAGTACACAAATAGATTTTAAATATAGAGATATATTTACATGTATATGTATAATTACATTTATTAGAAAAACAATCAAACGTCTTTCTGACATATAATTATGAAGTAAATGTAATATATAATTAATTTTATGATACATCAATTTTAGAGAAAAGACGCTATAACTACGATATCTATTTTTTAATTATAGCCAAAATTGATTAAATTCATTGCGAAAATAATGTGGCAATGCTTACTCGAGAAACTTGATATCGGCACGAACGTCTTTTCAGCTTCTCACGAGCTTCTGTTACGTCTGACGACTCAAAGTGCAAGAAAATGAGAGGGGGAGGGGGGGGGGAGAGCGAGAGAGAGAGAGAAAGAGAGAGAGATTGAGTGAACGATGGATGGTCGATTGATTCGTTTTCAACGTATTTCTTTCTAATGGTTTTTTTTCGCATTACCTTTGTTACTCATTGAACATAAAAAAAAGATAGAACGATGCTTGTGTCGACTTGTGTCACTAAATGAAAAGCACCCTTAACTAACAAGACAATGATGTATAAAGATCTCCACTCCTCTTCGGTCGATCACTTATTCCCTCTTTTTTATCTCGAAAAGCAAAACTATATGTCGATGAATCGCAAAGCAGTGGACATCAAGCAACGCGAAGCTTTGTGAAGAGAACGATCGGGTTGCACCGTTGGGCGCTTAATCGCAGCACGCGCGAAATAGCTTTTCTTTTTCTCTTTTTCTATTTCTCTTATATGTTGAAAACAAAGCAATTTAGGATAGATGTATAAGGTCTTTTCTTCCTAAAATTCTTTCTTCTTAATTCAAGAAATATTATGTTTATTTTTTGTATTTACTTAGAAATCATTCTATGTAAACGTAAGATTAAATCAATTAATTTGCACAATGCACGTGTCGCGAATGCATTTCACGACAGACGAGACAGCGTCGACAATGTGACATGACCGCTTTCGCACCCCGCAACAAATCGAAACGTATATTTTACGCGATGAAAATTAACTTCTTGTACATGTATGAAAATGCGACGCGACGACGCGACGTGCGGGCACGCTGCATTGCGCGCGCTCACTTTCCTTCTGCCTCTGGCGCGCTCTTTCCCCAGTCCTTTCGCGCTCTCACGCTCTTGTCTTCTTTCCTGCGACTCCGTATAACGCCGGTTATAAATTTCGCGGAGTTGGTTCAACGCACCGCGTGCGAGGGGCACATATGTGAAACCGCTGGTTAACGAGCGGGACCCGAAAATCCTGCCCGTCTAACCTTATGATAAGTTTAGCGAAATATCGTATAGCAAAATTTAACTGAGTTTTGTAATAAAGACAGTTATGGAACACTGTCGACGTCGCAGTTGCTAAACAAATATTTTTTACAAGTATACATTAAAAGTTTCATCTTTTGTTTATTCAAGATTTTAGTAATTATTTAATATGCCTATTAAAATGCTATTTTATTATAATAATTAGAACAATTCTTTTCATCATTGTTTCCTGTCGTATTCCTTATAGATATTTCTATGAAGAATATCTATAATTAACAATTGCATAATAGAAATGACGATCAAAATCCACAGCATCGTACAATTCAAAATGAAATAATATGTATAATTTCTGTGCGAGAAAATTCAGGATTAAATTGATGGCGTTTCTTGTGAACGCAATTTTTTATGTCCAATTTAAGCGGAAGAGGGTGGACGCGAAAGCGACACGCGCGACGGCCTAAATAAATGAAGTCAACCTGGAAATATCGTTTTCTGAGAAACAAAGATTAAATACTTTGGAGTCAGTAATGATGTCTTAACATCATATTCTTCCCTTCCCTCCTCTCTAATTTATAATTTAGTCCAACAATAACTAAAAAAGAGACAGGACGTTTCCATTTAGTCTTTCCCAGTTATAATAATAAATAATATTCAATATAATAAGCAATAGGAGGAAAACTAACAAGGGAACCTCGCAAACCCGAAAATTCTGATTTTAATGAACTTGGCATAAATGTAGAGGGGGTAAATACATAAATTAAAAAATTTTTTGTTTAGGCTTATAAACGGTTTAAAGGGTTGAAACCACCCTGCAAAGGTAAAGACAATTTCATTAAAATCAGAATTTTTGGATTTGCGAGGTTCCCTTGTAAGTAAATTTCATTTCTCTCTTTTATACGACGAAAAAAGTCATGTGACTTTTTCTTTCACAATACTTTTTTTATTAGAGGAAAATCGACAAAATGCAACCACAAATGACGGGCAATTCCAGTCACATAACCACGAAATTCCCGTCGCGATAAAAATTTTCCCTTCAGAATTTCCCTTGTCAGCTCATTACGGGGGCCGACTGGGTTTGTAAAAGTTATAAAATTTCGATAATTTCGCGTGCTCGTCACGTCCAGTTCGGAAGCTAAAGTCACGTTTCATTTCAATCTGATTTCATTAAGTTGGATATTCCGCATCAAGTCGGTCTCATTTCTCGATCATTCTATTGTAAAGCGAAGTAACGAGATTACGCAACTTCTAGAAATATCCGAGCTTTCACGAAAAAAGAAAAAATAGATTGATTGAATCAGTAAAGCTATAGGCTGCTATGCAAATTTAATATTCTCTAATAAAGCCCGTTTACACCACTGTAGCATAACTTTAATCTTGGTTTAACTTATTTTCCCCATATATATATATTTTTTTTATAAAAATACTTTATATAGAATTTATATAGAATCTGTAACAGAGAATTAGCATTAGTAAAATATACTCTGCGAGATTATTCATAATATATTTTACTAATAAAGTTTACATTTATCTTAATTTTATAATCTTTTGTTGTTCTTTTAAGAACTTCTTTTTTTCATATTATTCTTTTACAAAAACGAGTTTATTATCATTTGTAAGTCTCCTTATATTTTTAACAAGTTATCTTTAATTTTACTGAAATCACATAAAAATGGACATTCTTCAATTCATTATAATTATGTAAAAAAAAAGATACGTTAAATTTTTAAACTGCCGTCTTAAGTTACAGTGTTACACGATTTTACACCGGTTTCCGTTAAAGTGTTACCTACGTTACTTCGACGTGCGAAAGATCCTTCATCACGTTCGTCGTTCGCGTTTTTGTATCTTCATAAATATTGATGAATCGATATCCTCTTTTTTCGGACATGCCGGTCGAGTCCGTACAACGGATGTCGACTATGGCTGCTCACTATCCATACATAAATATTCATTCGGAGGTATTTTTCTCTGTCCCACGTGACTCTGTCGAATACATGGCTGGTTATCTTTGAAATTTGATATCAAAATTGAGCACCAATTTCCGCATCCGACGTTATTCATTTGGCAGAATGTCCAGATAACGCGACTTTTATGCCTCAAAATATCTAGAAAACGTTATCTACTATTTAAAACGATGCAAAACGCATCTGTTTTAAAAATAAAATATTATCACTGAAATGTAACGCCGTTAATTTCGGCCAATAAATAAAGATAATTCCATTAATCGAAAGAATCCCATTTGATTATTAATTTCGGGAACACTGACAAAAAGTCTACTAATAATCAAGCCTAGATAGTTATTAACTTTGATAAAATAATTTTAATTAAATGTTTTTAATATCATCAAAATTAGTAGTTATTATTAAATGGTTGATTATTAGGTTTATTTAGATTTGCTAAACATTACACCAGTATACTAAACAAAATACATTTAGTGGCTACCTATTACTAGATTTTTTTTTTTTTTCAAGAAAAAAACGATCACTAATTCTTACAATTATTTTTAAATTAACGAGCTCTCTGCAACGTACAAACCATAAAATTATGCTGCAGCTTTTAAATCAGGACATATCAGATTTTCGCATATAATCGCGAATGGTCTTTCGATGCGTGGCTTCGATCATTTACCTTTTTCAAGCCTTCGTCACCTCGCTAAGTTTAATAAAAACTGACGATGGCTCAGAAAGCCTTTATAGCGTGGCGTAACGAAGCGTCAGTCGCACCTGCAGCTGCCCGAACGTTTAAGATAACTTACTTTACGGTTAACGCGACAATTTACTGCCAAATTTATCGCTCGGACGAAATCGCTAGCTGGCTACTGTCAGAATAAGCGACATTTGTTTCGAGTTAGAATCATTAACTTCGAGCTTCCCATATTCTAAAGAGAGAAGAAGAGACATGCGAGAGAGACTCATTTTAGACGCATCAACAGATGTTCGCGCGCGAATCTCTTCGCTCGTCACAGCATGGTGTTCTACACTCACTTTCACATCCGTAACTCAACATTCCGCTGTCACAATCAAAGCCGCGGATAGTCCCGAACGTTAAACATTCTCCGATACATTTGTCAAACTGACGTTGTTGGCGCCAATCGTATTATTTACCCTAATACAGATATGCAAATACGCGCTATTACATTGCCACAGCAATAATTGTACCGCATTCATATAAGATCGGTGTAATTCATAAACATAATAAATTGCTCATATGTAATATATACCACTACACTTCGTCGTTTGATACAGATGGAATTTTTATCGTGACTACGATGGCATTTGCGAAATCTCAAGAGGAGCACAGCATCGTAATTAAGTTTGTATGTCAAATTGAAAAAACAACATTTGCACAATTATTTCAGAAGATACAGGAGTTCGTTTAGAGACAGACAAAGGATGAGAGAAGACACGTCCGTAATAAATAATAGAAACAATTGTTTTATGGCTCGTGCATCATTCGCCACCAACACAGAGTGGTATTGTACTAGTGTATTTGTTATAACTATGTATAAACGTATATAAGAAAAAAATTACTTAATTGGTGGCAGAGATATAAAGATATTCCCATTCAAAATTTATGGTCTCTTGAAGTCACTCGAGGACGAATCAAATGATTCACAAACGCAAGAAATGGCGGTATTCTCAACGTATCTCATTATAGTATATAATAATGCGACATTTACTGTTGTGTGCTTTACGAGAATAGGTTCTTTCTGGCAGACGCAAAAGGAAAGAAAAATCAAATAATTCGCAACAAAATCCAATCATCCCGACATTGATCTCTATTATTATTTATCTCAATTCGCTGTCACATACGCACGTATAATTTCCCTCGCATTCTCCGCCCGACCCTGCTCCATTTTCTTCAAGCGCCAGTAATCCTTCCAGATTGACTTAGGGATTTTCCAAGAAAGCCCTTCCCGTGGGACAGTCGATCTGATCGTTCTCGTGGGTTTCTTCGTCTTTCGCGCTATACCCGCCTCTTCATCCTTCTCTTCGAACCTTCGCCCTCCCATCTCGTTGTCCTCGCCATTGTAATGAGGAAATATCGACGGAAGCGTCGCCGGTGGAATCGCCGATGAATTCCGTGCTTCCTTCATCCGGAAAGGGCGCCACTCCCGAACTGGGCTTCCCGGTTTTTCATGCCGATCGTTACCGATGATCTATGGCGAAGGTAGAAAGGATCATGCGGCCTCCTCCTCTTCCCCTTCTAGCTCCCTTCGAGTGATTTATTCTACCGAGTACACCCGGAATACTCACAGAGACTCGTAAACACGAGAGATGAGAACAACGTACCCGCCTCCTCTTCTCGTCGACGGATTTATCGTTATTTTTCGGCGCTCCGTTACTTCGCGGCTTCCGCGCCGTCGCCATTGTTCCGCCGATCGTGCATCAACGGTGAAGCTAAGCGTTAAATCTAAGCGTCCCGACGCGCCAACATGACATCCCTGGATTCTCACTTTCTCGATCTTAGCCGGCGGAATCAGATAAATGGCATAAAACGCCTGCTTTTCCGTTTTCGTGATGGTTTCGAGGAACGAACGAGGGTAAAATAATGTAGCTGAAGCTAGCAGCCAAAGGCAGCAGCCAAACGCCGAGCAGCTAGGGCCAAACGTCATATAAGCGTTTCCAGAGGACACCATTCAATCAAACGTTAAAAATTATAACAATTAGGAAAATGCACGTCCTCTCGCGAATGATCGATCAGTCGATTGAACGTTACGGAAAGATATTTACAGGCAAATTTGGAGGAAATCGCATTCTGCGTTTAGGCGTGAGGGGCAAAAAAAGATACAAATTAATTTTTTAAATATTTATAACAATTAGGGAAATGCACGTCCTCTCGCGAATGATCGATCAGTCGATTGTACGTTACGGAAAGATATTTCCAGCCAAATTTGGAGGAAATCGTACATTGCGATTAGACGTGAAGCGCACAAAACGATAAAAATCAATTATTTAATTATTTATAACAATTAGGGAAATGCACGTCCTCTCGCGAATGATCGATCAGTCGATTGTACGTTACAGAAAGATCTTTCCAGCCAAATTTGAAGGAAATCGTACATTGCGTTTAGGCGTGAGGCGCAAAAAACAATAAAAATTAATTTTTTAAATATTTATAACAATTAGGGAAATGCACATCCTCTCGCGAATAATCGATTATGTATTATAATTACTAAACTGTATGCAAATTTTTCAAAATTTGTTAAAAATCTCATAACCAGGGAATTTTTAACGTTTGATTGAATGGTGCCCCCTGGAAACGCCTATATGACGTTCGGCCCTGGCCGCTCGACGTTTGGCTGCTGTTTTTGGCTGCTAGCTTTAGCTACATGGTAAAATAAAGCAAAACCGAAAGTAATATAGATCTAAGCTGCAAAAAGTAAATTTCAGAAGAAAACGAAAGAAAAATTGAAAATGCATTACTTAGTCGAAAGTCGAAAGCTGAATGTGACTTGATTTTCTAGAAACTCGGAAGGTTTTAACAAATAAAAAATAAATAAAACATAACTGTCTCTTTTAATTTGAAATAGGTTAAGATATCGTTACATTTAAATGCAATCTCTTTCAATGAGTCAATCGTAAAATTAAACAATTCTTGTGCTGGTTGTCTTAACCTATTACTTTACAATTTTAACAGTATTACAGGTAATTACATAAAAGTTGCTTCTTAAAACTATTAAATTAGCTCCAATTTTGTTATTAATTATTAATAACTTATATAAATAAATGACACTAAAATTACACTCTTCTGTCATTTTAAGATTCAATTAATCAAACACGTATATTATACCTTAAAACTAAATTTCTCTTCTAATTAAAATAAATTGTTACTTTTTATTATTATTATACTTTTTTGTATAATATTTTATTACATTTTTATATATTTTATTTTTATTTTGTCTTGTAAAAACAAACGGATCAACATTCAAATTCGATTATCATAAAATTATCACGTAGTAACTCTTGATACAACTTACCGGTATTGAAGTATCCGGAAAAGATTGGTAAACGTTCATAAATCATACCTGAAACAGAAAGGACAAAAATGTAATATCTCGTTAATACCAGAAATCTCTTTCTGTATTATCTATAAAAGATAAAAAAAGCGCGCCAAGTGTGTGGTTAAAAAAAAATCACAAAATTCAAGAATACTTTTGATTAAATTCAACCTAAGTAATATATAAAAAAAAAACATTAAATTTAACCCAAGTAATATATATATTATATATATTATTTATCAAAAGAATACTTTTGATAAATTCAATCTAAGTGATATTTTTTATAACGAAAAAAAATCACAAATCTAAGATAAAACTTTTGATCCAACCTAAGTAATATATATATATATATATATATATATATATATATATATATATATATAATATGTAATATATATATTACTTATAGGTTGAATTTTAATCAAAAGTTTTATTTTAGATTTGTGATTTTTTTCATTATAAAAAATATCACTTAGATTGAATTTATCAAAAGTATTCTTGGATTTTGTGATTTTTTTTTAAAGGAAAATTACACACTTGGCGCGCTTTTTTTACCTTTTTCAAAAAGATAATTTTGTTTGGATATCATGCATTTTGTAGTATTTATAGATTATATATCACTTTGGTTGAATTTGATATGATCAAAAGTATTATCTAGAATTTTATAATTTTTTTCCTTAAAAAAAAAAAAAACTACATACTTGACGCGCTTTTTTACCTTTTTTAAAAAAGTAATTTTGTTTTTAATTTTACATTGGTGTTAATAATTAAATAGATAAGGTGTGATGTATAAAATTGTGCACTGATTAAATATTGATAATGTGGTGAGGATAATGACCATCTTTTGTCACTAAGATAATAGCAATTATATATGTTACTAGTAAACCAAGGAATAAAAATTAGTGTTATAAAAACATTTATTTAAGTTATTCAAGCTAATTAAAGGTTGTTAATATTGATTGACAATTACAGCATTTAACTGATGCACATAACATCTTATCTCATCGACACCAGTGTAAAATTGAATCAGAGAGTAACATAGCTCAGTTAAATGTTTAGTACATCTGTATAACACAATAAAAGAAAAATGTGAGAACATTTAGCATAAAAATTTCATATATTTCACATATTTTCAATAGAAATTTGTATTATAACCTCACATTGCACGTCACTTAGTGCGAGCCATTGGCACCAACGTAATCCAATAATGGGTGTGATCTACTTGATGCTACGAACGCTTCGCAACATTCTATAATTGGCCAATTCGTAAAATTCTTTATTCTGATTGGTCACTCAAATGCTTCAAAACATTTATAGCGTCAAGTGGATCGCACCTAGAAATACACTGTGCTGTCGCGAGTATCTACACACTCGGGCTGCGTTCCAAAATTCACTATGCAAAAAGTGCACGCAACACAAACAGAACTACTATCTCACTAGTGAGCGGCGTTTGCATCGCGATTCCCGGATGTATCTACTGCAACCACTTCCTTATCATAGAAGTTAGCGCCGCTGGTGTCAAAGCAACGACCGTACACTTCGTCTTCCTTCTCGTCCCTTACGTGCCTACAAGGTTGACGACAGTGACGACGTTTTTTAATAAGAAATTTCAACATTTGGATTTTGCGTCGTGATATCTCCTCCCATACCATAGGGTACGTAGAGGAAAAACAAAAACAGTTTTCTAACACAAATCGACTGCAAGCTTTCGATTGAGCCTAGTTAGAACTCGATCCGTTTAGCCGTTTTTGAGATCCGATAATCTCGAGTGCTCGCAATAATAGCATACTCGCGTAAATACAAATACACACGGTCGATCTCGCGCTGCGCTTTCACTTGGCGTGAGCCACTACCGTGTCTCTTAATGTCTCTCGGTACGGCCGATTAAGACGGTCGCTCGCGCATGTGGAGGAACGACAATACGGACAAAAGAGAGCGCAATAAGACCGAATTAGAACCCATGATGAAATTGATATTGAGAGAAAAAAAAATCAGTATTAGTTCACCGTCTTTGTTCACAGAGAAAAAAGAGTCGTTTGGGAGTGGCTCCTTTCAAGTTACCATTCACACAAAGTATAATAGATAACGGATTGGTGAATCGTGCGCAAACCAAAAAATGGATACTGGAAATGAGTAGCCATTATACACTTCATCTGTGTATGTAGCAGAAGAGAGAAAGAAATATTCTTTTGACATCTTGTCGAGTTTGAATATAAATAATTTACACGATTTAAAATTGCAAATTTTCGAAATCGTAATCCTTAGAAATGTAAAAAGTTTCAGAATTATTTATTTAAATATGACATGCAATTTTCTAATATACGATATCTTAAATGCAGATGTCTATCAATCGATTTTAAGGGATTGTAATGCGTCGTAATCCTAAGATTGTACTTACTGCGCGCATTTTTCAGTTTCAAGGTACGAGCACTAGCAAACGCTCGAAGATACGCCACGTGTCTTCTTTAGAGCGTAACTAATAATAATCGATCAATCTATAAGCAGCAATATATTACGCGTAATCGCTAATGCCCGATTTAACGTACCTCGACACAGATCGCACGGTTGGCTGCTTTTACTATGTTTATTTTCCTTATTTTCGTATTGATCAGCTTGCGCTCACGTCATACGTGCACAATTAGCCACAAAGGTTTGAATAATAAAAACTTCAATTGCGTTTAAAGATGTAAATAATATATAAATAATGTATAAAGCATTTAAACATAAGGGGCATTCGTTTCTTGCAAGTTGTTAAAATTTTTATGACATGTATTATATTTCTGTAGTTAAAAAAGAAGTGTTTTGTTTTGAAGAGCATAAAGTTGTAAGGAGTAGATATAATTTATTTTAAGTAATTTATTTAACTTTTTAAAACAAGTCGCAAACAAAGTCGCAAAATTCTCTTTATTAGGAAGTATAATTAAATAAAAAACTAGTACTTTTCAGAGACACTTTTTATTAATTATCAAGTGACATTTCTGCTACTCGCACATTACGCGGATGTACTTTTGTATAACTAACAAAATATCATAAGAAAACCCTTGTACAAAGTAAAAGCACATTACCACAATTTAATTTAGCATTTTGCTTTAAATACGTTCTCTTGCAAAATGTACACCGACAAAACAATAAAACAGTTACATATACATTTTAACAGTTCTTAAAAATAATCCTTCAAAGTCAACAGTTTAAAAAAAGAAACAGCTTAATTTCAATTCTCATATACCTTTTTTCTTTAATTAAAACTTCTGGAATCACCAGTCAATGAACAAATAAGAAATTAAACTACTCGATAAATAAATAAAAACATTTTACATAATTATATTTTCAAGTCAAAAGTTATATTTTAATTACATCTAAAAAGTATCTATTAATTTGCAATTTATTATTGGTTGGTAATCTTGCGAAATCCCGTCGGTAACATTTCAATTTTGTGAAACCTTCTCATAGATGCGATAATCTGTGCGATAAGCTTCGTATAAACGTAAATTCAGGAGTGTGCCGCTAGGAAATTCGCAGCAGGAACGACCGCGATAATAATTAACGACAACTGTCGACAGTCGCGAAAATTCATGAGAAACGAGAAAAAGAGAAGGAGAGATGGAGGAAGGGGATAGAAATGATGCAATTAACAAAGCGCAACGGCGTTAATTTCCCTAACTTCGCGACGAGACGTTGCTAGATGCGCGACCCGGATCAAGATATACAGCAAAAAGTGGCGCAAATGTACTTAAAAGAAAATTAGGTAGATCTAAGTTTGGGATATGTGAAATGCGTTGAATGTAACAAAAATTTTCACTGTGCCCTACTTATACAGAAAATGTAGTAAGGTGGAACTTTAGCGGAGCAAATCGCTACGGACCGGATCGAGGGACAATTGAAATCAATTAGAATAATTTGCTGCAAACAACTTGTAAAACTGATTGTCGATGGTATAAAGCGAGCATCGACAGCATCCACGTCCGCACTCAAAACCAGGACGAATATTAATTACCGAGTAGGACAAGATATAGCCGCGTAGTAGGGACAGAAGACGAGAGAGAGACATTAATTGCATTATACTCGTATACATAAAACGCCAAGCACTATTATTTTGACCCGTTATCGAAATAAAACCAAAGTATAAGTAACACTCTGTTGTCTTCGACCCTGTTGCGTGACGAGACTGAATCTGCCTAATTACGAAAAGGTATTTGAAATATGTTCACAGAGATAAAGATATTCAGATATCATGGATTGTACATCATATCGAGATCAGTGGCAAAAAGTTGACGTTATTTTCGCTATTATTGATATCGGTATAACTATGAGTTCTGAGATAACAGTGTAGATCTTAAGTAAATTTATGTAAGTATAGTATTACAAAGAAGGCTTCTTTTTTGTACCAAATCATAGGAGAAAGATGATTAAAGAAGCATAAATAATTACAACTGTAAAAAAAATATACATATTCGGAAATATATCGGTCACATTAATTAAGATGTTTTCTTTGTATATAACAAAAAAATAAAAACTTGTTGTTTGTTGAATGTGCAATACATGGTATATAAAAAGGTTTTTAAAAATTTAACAAAAGTTGGCTTAATATCGAACTCCTTCATCGAAGGCAAATTCGATACCAGATTTATCAAAGAATTCGTAAGTAGAAAGAAACATGTGTACGAGATAGTGCACGAAATAGTACAAACAATATTTTACCCAATAATATATCGTTAATTAATAATGGAAATTTTTGGACATACGTTACAACGGCAAACAGTAATTAATGTTGACGTTTAACTGATTATCGAGCACTTATCTTTAATTTGCCGCGCGAAGCCGGTCTATCTCGCGGCAGTCGCGTAAAGCCAACATTGTTGCCCCGCCATCAGTTGCGAAAGCGGTCTCAAAGCGAAGTGCCACCCTTTGACGTTCGCGAGAGCGCTATCGGAAGTCGCTCGAAGAGTAATTGGAATCCCAAAACAAGCGAGAGAACAGGCGCCGATCGCACGTAGCGTGTTTCGTTCTCCTCATTTCCCATCTGTTTTCCTCAGCAAATCGGAAACGTGTTCTACGTTCTTTCGCGTACGTCCCGCCGCTAGTGTATTAATTTGAATAATTGCTATAAACACGATTGATCGCCGCGTACAAAAGAGGTCGATTCTCGCAGCATGACTCCGGCCGAGTATTCCGAGTTCCATATCACAATCAATACGGAGACAATCACTTTATAATACTTCTCTCCTCTGATTGTTAATTCTATCTTTTCACAGAATCGTACAAACCGAATTTACATTCGTCGAAAAAAGCATTTCGTGTGGTTGCGCCAATTCGCCAAAAAAGATCGATTAAAAACCGCCATAAAAATAATAAAAAACATGCAAGGGGTTGTTAATTTTAAATTAAAAAAATGTATTAATTAAAGCTTTTTCAAATCTGCTTTTTCTAAGAAATACGACGTTATTTTTATACAATTTATAGAAATTGCAAAGAATTTGACGCTGAGAAGAAATTCTCTGAAAATCGAGATAGCTATTTAAAAGACATTAATATTCATCGTCTTGGTTATCACGCCAAATCGTAATCCTTTGAAAGGCGACTTTATGAAGCGATAAGAGCTCGGAAGAACGCACTACTTATTTCATGCATATTTCACGTCGAGATGCCAGGCTATCGATACAGCTTTACTTCATGCCTTGAAGAACTCCTATTCAATTAAGTTTCTCTGACATCGCGTTACGGAATCTCGCCTCTTCATCAGTGATAACGGGTAATCCGATTTTGCTCATTAAATTCATATGCTTCCGTAAATATCTTTCGACAGAAGTCAGTTAAGATGAATAGTCTGTGACGAGAAAGAGAGTAGCAAGATATATGCTACTAATGGACAATAAAACATTTACAATAAAAAAACGTTTCGTATTGTCCATTATACTCGCATTTAACGACAGAAAAACTTAAAATATATATAAATATTAATGTTAAAATAATACAATTTATAATAATAAAAAAAAAAAAAATAAAAATAATGTACTTTTGAAACATACATTCTTTAAAATAAATTAATAAAATGTTAATTTTATTATCAAAAATATCCTTTTACAATTTGTTTCCAAACTATAAAGACATGTTACATAATCTTACATAATAATATTTTCTATCATATTTATCTTGTGTTAATTAAAACAAAAATTTAAATGGAGCATGCGAGACTATTTAAATTTAATATAAAATTTTTTAATATTCTCATTTTCTATATAAAAGAATATTTCACTATATAAAAAAAGAAATATTCACTCCAATATATATTCTTCTGTCAATGAAGACAAAAAGCTCTTTGAGGCTCAATATTAAATAATTTCGATTTTACACAATTCTCAATATACACTTTAATTTTGTGACAAAAAGAAAGTAGCGATGGAAAAGATAGATGCTTTACGAAATTGTTCCGTATAGTTATTCTGTTATATAATTGAAAGTTGCAATTTTTACGCGTCGTAACTCGATGAGTATAAATGTAACAAATGGAATAAAGAGAGGAAGAGAGAGAGAGAGAGAGACCGTATAAAAGAAATGACAAGACGCAGAAACGTAGATGCAGATGCAGTTGTAGCACGCAGCGGGGAGCAACAGTGAAACGGTAAATGGAGAGAAGACGGCGAAGAGAGGGCGAAGAAAGGCTTCTATTAAACGCCCACCAAATTAGAGCAAAATTAAACTATACTTCGCCTGGAGTCCGCGGCGAAATGCCTTTAAGCGTCTCCATCAAGACGCACCTACAGGCCATTAATTCTCCACGATCTCCCTTAATTCGAGCTTTTGAAGAAAATGTTGGCGGTTCTACGATTGTATTCTTTCGTTCGTTCACAAGAGAAGGGAGGACGAGAATAAGCGAGTAGACGCGATAAAGTGACTTCTCTCCATCGCACGAATTAAACTTCACGCGTTAATTAATAATTCTATCGGGAAAAGCGACGTACGAGGAAGAGAGGGTGCTTTTTGAAAAGAATCACGTAATGTCTTTCAGATAAACGCAACAGATGTGGTAACATTAAAAAAAGTCAAATTTAATAATCTGCAAGTTTAAATAATAGTTAATTAAATAAAATTTGATAAAATAAATAGTTTTAATAAAATGTTTGATTAAATAATTAAAACTAGTAAATATAATATTATCAAACGAGTTAATATAACCAAAATCAGTAATTATTATCAAATAATAATAATTTGGCAATAACAAAATAATAATTAGTAATAATTATTACTAAGTTTGATAACGTTAATCGAACAAATGAATGAAATTATTTTATATCATCTAGATAAGGTTTGATTATTGTTACAAGGCTTCTTTTTAATGAAATGGCAGAGAAATTTCTGCCCTTACATGTGGCGCACGAATTCGCGTTTAGAATTCCGTAGCAAGTCCGAATGTTTTCCAACATCGCGCGAACCACAAAAACGATGCGAAGCGAAAGGAGTGAACGCAATCACCGCGAATGCAAAAACAGTGCAAGGTACACCCACGACCCGACTATCACGAAACTTGATCCTGTGCGCTTTTTTAATCACTCTTCCCTTTCTCGTCTTTCTCTCTCTTATTCGTGGCCGCAATCCGATTTGTCAAGTTTGTTAAACTCTTCGCGCAAAATTCTTTCTCTGTTGAGCGAAAGAAAAGAAAAGGAGGGGAAAAGGGAGGAAAAATTAAATTTTATGGAACGATCCTTCTTGAGAAGCAGAGAGACCGACGACAGCGTCATCTTGTTCTTCGCGTTCTAAAATTGTATGTCTCCGCCTTGCTCTACCCCGCTGGCGTGGCGTGGCAGTTCATTTGGCGGGTTGAGAAAACAAACAGACGCAATCAGCAACAATGGCTTTTTGTTTCCCTTCAAAGTCACCGCCCGGTAATCCGCAGCTTGAGGAGATTGAAAGAGCTCGTTTCGAACTCACTAGCGAGACGTGGGGAAAGAAACGAGCCTCTGACCCGTCGTCGGTCTCGTCAGAGTCGTCGTTGACGACACGCGACATGACGTAAACATACTCGCCCGAGACTAATACCGCTCAACTAAATCCACACCTGGCTAACCCGGCGGCGTCCGGCGGATCGACTGGCGACGCGCAACGGCGTCGCGACATGTATAGTACATTAATTACCCTCCTGATGCCGAGAGGTTATTTACCAAAAGAAAAAACCGGAACATACCGAGAGCTACCCGCTGAAACAAAAGTTACGATAGATGATAAAAAAAGACTGCACTTGCACTCTCAGATATTTATCTCAATCAGAACTCTAATTAGTTTAGGTATCGATATCAGTGTTGCTAATTCACATCTCTCAAAACATATTATAAAAAATAAAAAAATTTCATAGACTGTCCTATCATTAAAAAAGATCTAAGAAGCTTGCAGCTTTTAAATTTCAATAATTTTTAGCTGATGGTCCAAACTTCCTTAATGTCACAGCCCAATGAGAGTTGTTTTCTGTTTTACATAAATTACGCAAAAAAAAATAAAATTTTGACTCCAAAAACTTTGTTGTAAACGTATCAAGGAAATAAAGAACGTGGCTATTTAAATGGCGTTACAAGCGTACATACAAATTCGTCGACGAGAACGTTGAATTAAATTCTATCATGGAAAATGTCGAATTTGTACCGGAAAACTGCGGTTTCCTCCGTTGTCTCTCAAGCTCATCAAGCCAAGCGATCGATACGATCGCCATGAAATTAAAGCCGCCCGTTCTATATTCCAGCGCTTTTTTGCCGCGCATGAAAGGAAGCGCGAGATGAGAGAGGGAAATAGAAGGAGAAACAGAGATGAGCAAAAGAAGGGAGGAAAAAGAGAGAGGACAAAGGATGGATAGAGCCGAGATGCGAGAGTTGAGGCATGCGTGCCGTGATATTCCTCGCAGCGGAAACTTATTGTCGAGGAAACCTCAGTCACTCTTCCCTTACACGGAAGCTTTAAGGAGAACGTCAAGAATGCAAACATCGGTGACTTGCGAAGACTTTTGAAATAGTTACGTCGATTGAAGTTACGTCTACACAGAAAAAAAATTACTCTCAAACTGAAACTTATGTATTCAAATTAACGCGATTCTTGTTTCATATATATAAGCAACAACATATAATCTTCTTAGAAGAATTTGAAAATCTTGAATTTCAAGATATTATAGTCTTATTTCAATACTATAAGTATTATTTTAAAAATATGATATAATTGTTTTGATAGTTTTAAGAAAATTATAATCTTCGATTTAAACATGTAGTATTTTCTATCCAATATGTTTCTTTTCCATTCAAGAAAATTATTATCTTAAATAACAAGAATATTATTTTCTTGATTAAACTACATAAAATTTTGAAATAAATCTTTATTCAAGTAAATCTTTTTGATTTAACGCAATATAATCTCATTTCAAGATTTCCGTTTTGAAACAGGAGATATTGTCAAAAGAAGAATATTCTTTTTTCCCGTGTATGCGGGTGCATGCTTGTGTGTTATCAGACGCAACATGAAATTTGTATAGTTTTGAGTTTGAAACTGAAGAGTGTTTTGGTATTAATGTCTATTATCATTCCTATGCCTAACTACTTTGTCGTAACTACTTTCTCGTAAAGTAGGCGTTTCTTCTCGACAATTTTAGAGTAAATATCCTCTTTGAAATACAACATATAATTTCGATACATTCGTATATACTTTAATATAATATTTTTAGTATATCGAAAAATGTGCGCCTTTTTAAAAAAATATTTTATATCTTTGACAGAAGTTTAACACGAGAAATAATATATAAAGATAGATATAGGAAGAACCAAAGCTGAAAGCGAGATTTTCGGAGATAAGGACTCGAATCGACAGAATCCCGAGAGCTGAAAAAAAGAGACCGAAGAATTTCGTCTGGTAATTTTTTCGAGGTAGATGGGGCAAGAACGACGATTAGAGCGGTGACTGCCTACGGAATTTGCTCCGGAATTCGTTTTTAGAGACGGCAGGGAAATGTTGTCGTCATCGTCGTCGTCGTCGTCGTCGTCGTCCCGAGGTCTCGTTACGCTCATCCGGCTGTCTGTCGCTTGGACGCGCTAATTAACTCGAGTTGATGCATCGCACGCGGGGAGGCAGAGTGAAGGGGGGGGGAGGTCTCAACTCGCCACTGCGAGGTCCTTGCGCATGGTGGTCCCTACCCTTTCCTCCATCTGTGCAATCGTGTGCCGTCGCGAATTCCGGACTCCGTTATAAATCGCGTCCGATGTCGTCAGTGCGTAAAGCCCGTTCTGTGTATTATTCATCCAATGTCTCTCGTAAGCGGGAAAAGTGAGTAGGTAAGCGTTCGCCCACGTCGGGAGCAGATACAGAAACCTCATTCTTCGTGGCGCGAGTAAAAATAAATGAAATAAATAATATATCGCGTGAAAATACGTTTCATTCAGTAAAGAGGAACATTCGCTCGATAACACATCAAGGGGAACGAGCTTTACAGAGCCCCATGCGAGTTCCGTGTTAGCGTGCGATGTATCAATCAATCCGGCAATCAGTTATTGTCATGTCATGGCGTTAACCTCACGGCCCCGAAGAGACCAAGTGGTCTCTAATAGGCAATTTGCGCGCGGCATTACTGCGGATTATTGAAATATTATTTCCGCATATATCTTCGTGGACATAATCCTGTTATCGAGATGTGGTGACCTAAAGATACATTAATAATAACTAATAACATTATTATAGATATAATTACGACTAACTTTTAATATTACTGGCGAGGCAAGAAGAGATTGTTCCAACTATAATTTGCCTGATATTTTTTTATTATCATTTATTATTATCATACAATCTTAGTCATTACTAGTGCTCTTAAAAAACCACCACAGAAAATTAAAATCTCGAAAATTTTGTGAAAAAAAGGTATTTTTCCGCTTTTTTCCTTGTCATATTTCTCAGATTTTTTTTCTAAAATAATGTCACTTTTATTGTCCTCAATGCAGTTCTAACGTTTTGAGATTTTCTTCCATATTTTTCCAAGTTTTCTGCAATTTTATTGTTCCAGAAAATTAAGAATACTATTCGCACTTTATTATCACAATTTTTCTATATTAAAAAAAAATTTTTTTTTCTAAAAAATTAACAATACTAATCATTATCCTAAAACGACGCGTCATTTTATTTCACAAGTCAGACTTATAATTAAGTGATAATTATATGAGGTGCAATTAACCAACATCGATAAAATCGGGCCGCAGTGCTTAAAATATAACCTTCGCGACAACTGCCTTCGAAGTGATGGGCGAAAGGCGAATCGACAATTAACCGTTAGATTTGAGCACGGCCGGTGAAACTTTCCCCACCCCCCCCCCCACCCCCCCGAGGCGCTACGCACAACTCCTCCAAGGAGTTTTCGACCCTGGGCCAACTTCCTAATAATTCTCCCATGGGAGGAAAGTTTCGGTACGGTAAGACGACGAAAGGAGACGAAAGAAAAGGGACGCGACAGTCTCCGTCTCTTCGCAGGATATCGCGAATTAGCCTGAAACTCCTTACAAATGCGGAATCACGAGACGATTCTAGCTGGCTTTCATACGCGCGAGGAGGAGAGGGTCATTTCTTCGTCATTTCTTCGTCTGAGAAACTTTTCTCCGATGTGGATCTGGAAGGCTGCATCAAGAAAACCCCGCGGGAATCTCTTCAATGAGACTTTACTCACGAGCTTTTTCAATTCCATTGAGAATAATATCGATTATTCTTTCAATTCGATCTCTGGCATTCTTTTATTTAGTTCGTATTAATTAATATAAACTTGTGAAATACTGCGTATCAAGATTGAAGATAACGGTGTATAGATTTAAAAAAAAAATTAATATACAATTATATAAAAAATATTATTAAACATCAAGTTCTTGCTAAGATCGTTCATTGGTCTTCTTTCAATTTTCATTTAATTTGAATCTTTTATCTTATTTTTTTAACAACTAGGACAAGAGGTTAAATTAATTAAGACTCACTTAATTGTATTTTTTAAAAACTCTATTTTATTGTTCAATTCAATAATTTTATTATTTTAACGATTCATATCTTCGTAATTTCTCTGTTTTTAATATTTATTATTTATACTCACCGTAAGAAAAACTTATCTAAAAACTTATCTTCAAATATTGCAAATAAAAGTATTACTTTTCTTGCAAAATATTTGTATGTATAGTCAAATACATCTTTTTGCAGTTTTAATCTTATGTTTCTTTTCAAAATTCTATCACAATACATTACATATTTATTTTTAGCATGCAAAGATTATATCTGTTCTAATTGTATCGTGTAATTGAGTCGTAATCTGACTCAAAATGCAAGCTCGAATTTTATTAAAATTTTATATTAATTTTTAAAAGAAACTGATATTCAATCATGTCATCGTAGAATAAAAACTTCTCTGTAAATTTAATACAGAGAGATTACATAGCTATTACACCATATATAGATTTGAAATGTTTATAATAACGATAAAAATAATTGTTAATTTTGTTATTAAAAAATGTAACTGCGTTAGTATCTTTATTATATTATAGATGAAAAATATAACGCTAGTGATTTGTTCCCAAAAAGAGTGTAACGGTGTTATTATTTCCCAACTTTGTTAGGTTAATGCCCTTTTTCTCTTCGTTTTATTTCTCCAAAATATTTCTCAAGATTCCTTCGATAATAATATTTTAATATTCACGCGATAAAACCCAATTCATAAAGAAATTGTTAATAGAAAAAATTCCCTCCCTCTCTAAGATTAGAGCTAATACAGTTAAATATTCGCAGTTCGTAATAATAATAAATGTCTTTGACTTACTTTTCCTACTACTAGGTGCGCGCATTTTCAGATAGAATCGCGGGAAAGCCGAGAGATCGTGTCGGAGTTAAGACATCCGGAGAAAAACGGCGCGGCGGGTAGATGCGGAGGAAGAAATGGAAGAAAGAGAACGCGCTAGACTGGGGGTGCTTAACCGAGTTTGTAAAATTAACGAGCGCCTGCTCGCCACATTCATGCTTTCTCCATTTTTCCACGCCCGTTTTTCTCATGACCTACTGCCGTCACAATTCTTGACATTTTATTTGGCGACAACTGTTTCCCCGAAAGTCCTGAGACATGCGACGTACAACTTAAGAGAGACATGTCCTCTTTTTATCTGCACAAAATAGTACAAGATTATATGTATTTTTTAATTACTTATAAATAAAAATAGAGCTTATAAAAATAGAGCACAAAATTTCCTCAAAAGACATTAAAGTTAAACCTTTATAAAATAATAACGTTTAAACTAATAAAATATAAAAGTTGAATTGTGTAAACTTTTTGTGTGAGTAAAATACTTAAACTTAAGAAATTTAATCAAGTTAACAATTTTTTTCTTAGTAACGCACAATAAACATAAACAATTGATTTTAATTTTCTTTTATGTAAAAAGCAAATGTTAAAAACACAACCAATACGCAATTGCACCTTCACAGCAAATTGAAAAACGCGCTATTAGCAAATTCCAGCATTCCAATTGTGTAGAAATTCAAATAAATTTCTATCAATTCCCATGAACGGTAAAAATAAATTTAAATTCATAATACTTGACACCGCGCGCAAAAATTTGCATTAACGTTTACTGTATTAAACATTCGGCTAATATAAATACAATGTCCAACAACGAGTAACCTCCATCGAGCTCGATTTTCGTAAAGCAAATAAATCATTGCGATGGGAACGTACATTATATTTTGCGTTGTATTTCCGATGACTCGTTGCGTAAATGAATTATGTCGAATCGAGCAAGACAAATACGGATGACAGTTCGCAAATGTGCGTCAGGCAGTTACCATACTATATAACAAGAACGCGAGTATCATTCGAAAAGCGGAATCGCCCGAAGCGTTAATTCCCACGAAAAAAAAGATGCGTCGACAACCGGCGATTTGTAATTTAACAGACGAATTCGCCCATTCGCGAATTTGCCGATGCGTGGATAGCTTTGTCGCGCTCTGCTATTATACCATCGGTAATCGAATTAATATCCGGTAATCGGAAAATATGCGCAAAACCGTGTGATCGTATGCTCCGAGGTCTCGTATTAACGAATAGGAAAAAAGGAAGATAAAGTTTCGACGTTCGCAATTAATCGCACAATGTTGAAACGCGATTGTTGTTTCGAAATCAGGGGCAAATTGTATTATGGAAGATAAAAATTCAGGGGGCTGACAGAACATTTAAAATTACAGAATGTAATCAAGTATCGTGTACATTGTGACATATATTGTGATATATTATTGCTATCAAAAATTGAAAAAAGCGTTGTAAACTCCGATTGTTTTTCATATTTCCAGACGTGTAATTTAAAATATTAATGGCTAATTGAAAATTTCAAATTTATGAAATGCAGTGAAATTTAGTTTTAAATGATCGAAAGAACTAATTATCGTCTTTAAAATATTTCATAATGGTATATTTATTATATAAGATGTATAACTCAAAATTTTGACGTTAAGAATTTCATTAATTCTAATAAAATTCTCTTCGACTTCCATGATTTTACGGATAAATTTTGAGAGACAATTTTCTTCGTGTATATGTATTGTAGACTTTGTTTTAATAATGCGCGCGCGCGCGCGCGTGTGTGTGTGTGTGTATGTGTGTGTGGAGTTTGGGAATCTTTAAAGATCAAAATTCTGTACGTTTGTTATTATTTTCCAAAATATTTACCGAGAAAACACTTCGTAGACTGTGGTTCGTAAAATATCACTCAACTTGGCGCTCGCATAAATTCTTCCGAAGTTCTCAAAAACGTCTCGCCGCAGGAAGATGTTGAGACTCGTGCTCTCTCTTCCCTCCGTCTTTACACACATATTTCCAGGATCGAGTAATTTATATCGCGCGTAATTAATCGCCGCAATTTGTATCGGTCGTCGTACCTCCTCACAACTTTGTTATTACTTTACCAGCGTAATAATGAATCTCCAAGATCACGCCCACTTCCGCGTACTCTCGGTATCTCGGAGCAACTTACCTAAGATAAGCGTGACAGTCGCTCGAGACCCAACAGGGGGATGCTTCGTAATGTACTGACTCCTCTTCAGTCATTACGATCTTTACGATCGACATTAATTTCAGACTTTGATAACGCGCGCGAGGTCAACTCTTGATTCTCTATGTCTGTCTTTTTGTCGGTTTGTTTTTTCTACTTTTCACGGCGTTACAGTAAAAATATGTTTCTTCAAAAACTTCCGATTTCATTGTCGGATTTCGTTTGCGCCTATCGCTTCGCTGCGTGATACAAATTTGCTTTATTGCATCCAAACATAAATGTTTAAACTCCATAAATAATGTGATGCGATTGTGCTAATTATGAATTAAATATAAATAAATTTAATTTATTAATTAAACATAAATATACACATTAAATATATAATATAAATTAAATATTAATTAGATGTAAGGAAATATTGGTGTGCTAAGATATAATAAGCCTATTTGAATCTAAAGAAAGATAAAAAGTTTATTATGATTTTATTTTATTTCCGTGTTTAAATTTTCATAAAGCGACAATTATTGAATTTTTCGTAAACACGTTCCTAAGTCTATTATCAATCATATTCTTTGTATGCACTATTAAAGAAAACGTTAAAGTATGTCTTACCAATTTATTCAACTACGTTGTGAAATGTTTTTACAAAAAGAATCCATTAATATACTAATAAAATCACGAACAAAGTAAAGGGGTTAAAATCTTAATTTTGTTTTATATGTCCCACCAACACCCCCGCGCGCTAGATAGCTTTCACCCTCCAAACACATTCCTCTTTCTCTTCTTTTCACCAAGTAAAAGGGCGACGGACTCTTTTTCATATTTTCTCAGTAAAGTGTCCTACCAGCTTCTCGTTCACTATTCGTCGACATTCATCTAACCCCACACCGGCTATCTTAAACTCTCGACGATGTTCTTCCCCCACCGTGTCAAATCGTTCCTCTTTCCTCGTTTCCCACCTAAAAGTGACTTCTTAAGTCTTTCCTCTTTTTCTTCTTGACATCTTAAACATCTTAAAGAGATCAATCGGTACTTTTTGTTCGACGCACGTGCGTGTAAAAATACAAGCATATTAATCGCCTAAGTTAATAATATTAATTATAGTTAATAATATTAGTTAATAATATAATATTAGTTATTTAAATAAATAAAATAACGTTTAGTTTAATTAACATTCGCGTTACTTATTTAAATCATTACTATTTATATTCTTTTGTTTTTTATGTCAAATGCAAACATAATCATTTCATTTGACTGAATTTTCTCTTTTCCTTCTTCTGAGATTTTAAACTGATGTATGAAAAGTATTATTCACTTAGCTAAAGTATACAAAGAAGTTTACATAAAAAAATACATACAAAAATAAGAATGAAGCAAATATTAGCAGGGCTATGATTAAAACTTTAATACTACACGATATTACTACATCTACCGATTTTAGTTGTAATCTTTCACCGACTATTTTCACGTAGTTTTAATCCCGCGTTTTCGCGAAGAGCAGACCATAATTACCATCAATTCCAGGTAGCCTTTATCAATACTGACTAATGGCTTCGCACATCACTCGTTGGTAACTCTTTATATAACGCGCTGTTCATCTCACATTATCGTAATGATCGACTTCACATTAATGTTTAACTTGTATGGTGCAACAAAAATCATCTTGTATGATCTCACAGAAATTTCACGTTTTTCTCGAATTCAGTCATATTTCTCGTGATCTTTAAACTTTTTTTTTCATACATATAGTATATCTACAAGAAATTTTCTTCGATTTTTAGCGAGCATAGAAATCCGGGTTTATATATCACATTTTCGAATTAAGAGGAACATTATCGTTCGAATGTTATCTAGCGTCGTACCAAATCGTTTAAAGCAAAAAAATGGAATAAAACTGTTTACATCAAGAGAGATTTACTATTCCTTGAACGCTTTGCGTCGTTTTGCTCTTTCTTTGAAGGAAAATTCTAAAGAAACGTGGCAGCGAAGAACCTCCTATCAAGCGAACCGTATCCCTTTCGTGCCCGGTTTCGAAAGAAGACTCTTATTAACCTTTGAAAAAATAAGCTCTTAGTAGCGGTAGTAGTAGACTTTGGTGTAACGTTTGACGATGAAATGACGGCGAGAGAGAGAGAGAGAGAGAGAGAGAGAGAGAAAGAGAGAGAGAGAGAGAGAGAGAGAGAGAGAGAGAGAGAGAGAGAGAGAGAGAGAGAGAGAGAGAGAGAGAGAGAGAGAGAGAGAGAGAGAGAGAGAGAGAGAGAGAAAAGGAGGAGGAGGAGGAGGAGGAGTAAGAAGAGCGCGAATTGGTCATTGTGATTCACACATCCGAATACGTCATACAATAATGTGATAATTCAGCCTCATTACTTTATTACTAAAACGCGAACAGTTCTTTTTTACTTTATTCCAATCTCAACATATACACACATCAAAGTCTGACAATAATAATAATTAATAATTACCAAATTATCATTTGGTAATAATATTAATTAAATATTTAATTATTACTAGACTCTTTTCAATGTATAATGTTCGTAAGGATGCATATATATTATTTTCTTGTATAAGCAAAAATTAACAACAAAAATATAAAATAGCATTCAAATTCTGCAAATAGCATGCAAATTTCTGACAATAAAACGGAATTATTAAACTTTCTTTTGTACGTACATAAAAATTTTTAACATGTAAAGAAAAAAAAGAAAATTTTATGTATCATTTGTATATTATTATTAAAATACCAGTAAATTTTTTAAAACTATAATTAACCATCAAATTTGACATAAAAAAAAGAAATCAACTGCTTCATTCTAATTCTTCAGCACAAAAGATAAAGATCATTTGTGTGATTTTATTAGTAGCGCGCATAAAATAGGAAAATCTGTGTGTCAAATCAAAGTGTCACGATCGAAGTAAGTATTAAAGGATTTTAAATTGAAGTTGCTTCGTTGGTGATTTGAAGAAACATCGTTCTCATCTTTGCAAAACTTGTCGAGAATTTCCACTTTCGGATTAACGGCATCGAATTGACAGCGCAGTAAATTAATAGAGACCGCGGGATTTATCCGCGGGTATCGGATAAGATTTCGCCAAAGCGCGGCGATACTGCTAGTTGGAAATCACTAGCGGCAGAAAGGGATTGCTTAATCAAGCTGATTGATGGAACGAATCGCTTTGTAACCGATTCCATCGATGTGTTATTGGACTAACGACGAGCCGAAACTGACAATGTCGCACCCTCGTGCACCTGCATTTCGATAATTGCATCTACCGCCGCGTCGCCGCAGAACCAGACGACATAACGGGTAGCGCGATAACCACACATTCTTTTTATCCGATGAGAATTTTTCGCGCATATACCTATATGAGAAAACCGTTATAACGGATATTCGAATATTAGATATATATTTTGAACACACATTTTAGAATATCTTACACTAATTTAATATTTAGGTATCTAAATAATAAAAGATCTTTTTTGTTTTGTTTACTTAAATATCCTAAAATATTAAGTATTTTAATGTAAACATAATTTTATAAAGTATTGAATAATTGTACAACATTTCGTCAACATTCGAAATATTGACAATGAGAACAATATCTAAGACCTATGACATTAGACAAAAATTATTTATTGATAATCAACCGAGATTCGGAAACGCTCCGTTTTCTCTAAAGTATTCGCTTGAATAATGAAAAAAGTACCCGATGTATAATGAAAACTTTTACCGACTGCTTGTGCGTTTTATATCTAAATATTTTATCGTTATAAATTTTATCGTGCTAGATATTAAGCAAATCCCATTTCCTATTATGATTAACGCAAAAATCGATTTGTTTGTCAAGAAAAAACATCGTTATATTTCAAGTGGCAAAATGTTCAAATCACTCAAATGCGAAGCGGATTTCTGACCATAGCGACTCAGCGTGGCGTGGCGCGGAGGCGCAAATGTACGAAGGATCAAAAAAGCTCGCTTCCGAAATGATTACTTCGACGGTTCGGGGATTAAAGCACCGGGGTGCTTTCAGGACGAAGAAGGAGAAGCGCGTCCCGGAAGCCCATCAACGTCGTCGAGAGCAAATCCTTGTATAATGGAACGATTTAGCCGAGGCCATCGATCGTGCACGAGAGTGCGCTTCTCACCTCTCTCCACGGCATGTAACACGGCATCCGTATCTCGCATCACCAACCCGCCGCGCCGTCGCGTCGTGCGGTTTCAATTTTGCCAACAAACGCTCTGACCATCCACGCATCCTCCTTCCCCTTGTCCTCTCATGTCGGACGCAGCGGATATATCTTCTACTCGCTTACGAGGATGTCTCACGCACTTACATCGCAGTATCGTAGTCGGCCGCCGCAACACGCGTCTGTAACTTTGATGGACGCGTACCAGAGCAGGCTGTAACGTGCTACGTTATTAATGGCCCTGGTATTACGTTCTCCTACGTTCGAAACGTAATTTCGCGAGATTTATACAAGGGATATTTCGGGCGATAAGCGCGTGAGCGTGATAACTCCCGCGGTGGAGTAAACTTGCACGAATTCTTCTTTCTCGTCGAAATTTAACGACGACGACTTTAACGTTGACGCAATCCGACATGTACTGTAACACGCTTATTAATAAATTTTCCTCTGTCGTAAAATTTAATGACGATGGCTTGAATAAACACTCCAACATGTAAAACGTTATCAATAACTTCTTCAACATTCGTTATATAATTTATCATACTTATGTGAAATTTATCAAACAGATAATTCTCGTACAGGAAACTGAAACAATCATCTTTCTCCATCCAAACGTAATTAGATTTCTCTCGAATATTCTGCAGATATACATATATTATTGAAATTATTATTGACAAATTTCAAGTTCTAATTGTTCTCAGAATAATAAAATTTACATTGAAATAAGTTATTTCTATAATCAGATCTTTTTTATTTATAAAAAAATTATTCAAATAATAAATTAAATATTTATCAAATTATTGAGACTTAAAGAATATATATACATAAAGTGACATATATTAGTAACTTTTAAGTCATATAATATTACAAAGGGTTAAATATTGATGTTTCATAATAATTTAATATTAATGCTTTTATTAAACACAAAGTTTCTTTACGAGTTTTTATGTGCGGGCGCTTAAATCAAAATTTTATTAAAAAACTTTTTAATTTCCAAACACGAAAGATAAAAAAACTTTATATCAATATTATTTTGAGACATTTGTTGGTATTTATAGGTATACCCTATTGGTCTCTTTCACCCTAAGCTGTATCACGTGCACGATCGAAGGGATTTCAATTTTGTCGGTAGTAAGAAGATCCTCCCACGTCCTTCTACTGTCCTGAATCCCATCGCGCATCCAACCCCTTCGATTATGAGAACGTATCGCTCGATTACGCAGGATCGTGTCACCGCACGATAGCGAATTTACATCGCGATACCACAATCCTGCGTGGAAGGGTAACGGAAATCAGCCGATATTGCAAGCCGCACCTGAGCGACGAAGGATCACCTTGATCCTCTGATTGATAGCTGTTGCGTTAAATCCTCTGGTACGTATTATATATTTAAATATCGTCACATTGCTCAAAGTTTGGAATCGTGATAGATTATTAAGATTACGAAGACGTTAAAAAACTCGATATATTGATATGGATGTTATGTTTTATCGAAATATATATCTGTGTTACTGTATCACAATTATATGAGAAATAAAAAAAGACGACATATAACATCGTGAATAATGTTATTTGTCTTGAAAAATATGTCACTAATTGTCAAATTTGGGTCTATGTATTTCACGTTAAAGACGTTTATAACTGAGAAAGATGTGCTTGACGAGAATCGATCTGGAGGGCGACGTGAATAGAAACGAGAGAGAAAGAGAGAGAGAGAGAGAGAGAGAGAGAGAGAGAGAGAGAGAGAGAGAGAAATATCTTACTTGAGAGATAAGTAATATTATATAGAAGAGATTCCTGACTTAATCCGTGCGGCATCTACATTTCTTCATTTGTCATTTAATAAACGTTACTCTAATATTCAGTAATTTTCTCATTTTCCTTATAAAAAAATATACATCACAATTCATGTCAATCTAATATCATCGTGTCATGTATATGTTACATGGTTTTCAGACATATTTTTATTTTTCACATAAAAAAATGTGTTTACTACAAATGTTAAAAAATTCTTATATTAAAAGAAATTTTATTCAATCCAATCTTTTATTATTAAAAAAATTGGTTTGCATTTTCAACATTCATATTTCGTATACATTGTTTTGAGTTTAAAAACGATTACAATAGTAGATGATATTCTCTTGATAAAAATTCGATGACAGTGGTCGACTCGAGAGAAGCTTTTGTCCAAATATACGACGTTACAGCGTTATATCAACAATCGTGTAACGATTGGATGGTTTCTCTATATAAAATAAGCAATTTCAAGGATGCTCTCGAAAGTTCCCACGGAAATACGCGTTCTCTCTTTTCGAGTATCTATCCACGTGCGTGGATAGGGTCCTTTAGGGTCCAGCTTAGTCCCATCGTATTTCAAAGCAAGGTTTCATCTTATGCACGCGCGTCTATGCAAATTTCATAAGGAATTTAACTTTAGAGCGAATAGCCTTAGAGTGCGCCGAAGGTATAGAAAAAACAATTGCGATTTGTCTGGTTAGCTTGCATTAAAGTTTTTTTGTATTCTGCAATTATTTTTATGATTTAACGATAATTAAAAATTATGTGTAAGATGTCATGAAAACAGTATATATATTTCGTGTAAGCGCGTAATAAATAATTGTAGACATTTTTCTTAAAATAGTAGGAAATTGTTAAAAGAAAAAAGTAAAAACATTGCAAAAATATAAAGAAACTACTTCTTAGATGTGTGTGATATCTAACAGTAAGTTTCACAATTTTTCTCCAATGGTTCAGAGCTTCGACATCGCCGTAAGCGAAATTTCGATCGACAACGTCAATTAATTAAGTGATCCTCGGTGTTCGTGAAACGATGTGAAACTCGGACATCGGCAGATGTGGAAGAAACTATTCGCATCTGCCGTGCGACGATCGGACACGGTCACCAGAAAAGCACTGATTCGACGGAAAAGACATTATGCCCCGGGTTCCCGGGAAGCAGTCTTGCGTCTTGAGACGTGTCTCGAATTCACAATAAACCGACGAGAGCGCAGTCAAATAGCATCCTGCGGCGGATCGAAACCACCTGATAGACAGATCTCGTTTAACTGGCTTCTCGCGCTCCGGTGGTCACCCGGATTTCGATTCTACCCTATCTATATCCGCGTACGTTTCCTGATTTTGAAAATTTCACCGTATGATAGGGCATATTCAACGTAACCCTTATTCTATACGTCATCACGTTGAATTTTCCAGATTATCATAACATACTTTATTTTCAATACTTGGATGCAGACAGAAATATCCACGTGTATGTATACTATTGTTTCGTTGCGCGTCGGAAATGAAATATTTTAAACATTTAATAAGTGACTTTTGTACGATAAATAATTTCAATATTACTATTACATATTTCAAGTAGAAATAACCCTCAATCCCTACCTATGGGTCGTTTTCGTCCTGCTTAAAACCACTATCCTTAATTTTTCGTACAATCGCGATGCTAGCGCCAACAAAGTTGTACTAAAAAAACTTTGGGGGGGAAGGATCTTCAGTGCACAAGACTTGCCCGGTCCGTTTGTTCTACTCCAAACGCCAGCCAAGATAAAATTTGAATAGGAATAGGTTTTCTACCCATAGGTAGGGATTACGTAAGTAAAAATAACTTTTTCAAAAATAAATTTTTTTTATTAATTAAGTATTTTCGGACACGTACATGCATTTTAGAACATAATTATGTATATATTTTATGTTGAACATCTACAATGAAGGTTAGAAATTCAGAATACTTTAAGCAGATCAATAAAATTTAGCGTTCGGCAAATATTGGTAAGATTGGACATTAACTAATAAAATAAAAAAAAAGATGTTTTTATTATTTATATAAAAATGATAAAAAGACCAATTAATGTTGTGCTCGATGCAACAAACCCGTTTGAGATAATCATGATTTAAAGTGCTGTCGCGACTACTTTTAAACTGTCTTTTTTTTTATTTTTAAAACAAAATTTTGTATTTTTCCCATGTATTAAATAATTTGTTAAAACTTTAAGCTGAAAAAAAGTTCATTTATTGATGTTTCCCTATTTTACAACGCTATTCATCATGCTCGAAAAATTCAAATTTTCATATGCTGAAATTGGATCTCTGCTTTCATTCTACGTTAATCAGACATTTTTTTCCGTAAAGAGAAACTTTTTCCTTCCAGAAACTGATTAAAAAATTTTTTTTCAAAATTTTTATCATCGCTATGTTTTTTTTAAAAATTAACTTTTTTATCGATTTTTCTCACTGTTTATTAAAAAATACATATTAAATTTGGGGGGATTGGATAATATAATGGTAGTTTCTTAAAGAGAAATGTTTAAAGAGTATACATAATTTTTTTCAGATTTTTTAAACATTATTTATATGGTTATAAAGGCAAAGACGAAAACGACTCATAGGTAGGGTTAGAGGGTGCTAAAAAACACGGTAGGGATTGAGAGTTAATATTATGACAATTCTTCATTTAATGCATTAAGAGCATTGCTATTAAATTTTTCTAATTACAAATATAATTTCTTAAAATGATAAAAACGTAACTATAAAAGACATAATTTTTTTTAAATAAATTTATTTCCAAACTTACTTAATAATATGATTAAAAACTGGCATTTTACATGCAATAATTTAAAATCTATAGATATCCGTATAGATAATAGCTGTTGAACACTACCATACTTGCAAATAAGTTATTTTAAAATGTGTCTAAATAAAAAGAAAAGAGTAGAGATATTATACACCGTTTTTAAATGCGTTCCATCTCTCTGTTTTTACTTCGACATCAAAGATCCGCCTCGTTGGTTTTCGCGAAGTTAAAACACTTCTTCCGTTATCTCGTTCTCGACGAGTGAAACTTTTTCCTCCGAAGAAACATCGCAAGAGAAACATCAATTCACCACGAACCACCAAGTTCGTCGAGTTACAGATCATCGCGAAACTCGATCTACGGTAATCCATAACCGATAGATGAACCCCTGCACGTGATAAGAGACGGGCTTGTTCTCCGCGAATATCTCGCAAAATCAATCTACCGCGGTCTATCTATCTCCGTCAGTTTCTCCGAACGTCCAATAATCCTTCCATACATGATCCTTTTCCGCGTTTCCCTCTATCTTTTCTTCACACAACTTGATTCCACAGTAAAAAATTACTCGATGCAATAGAAGTACTTTTGGACACCTAATAACTACTAGTGTAAATTTTTACAATTTCCAATTTCAATTCATGAAAATTGCGCGCTACATATTTGTTTTTGGAAATACAATCCTTACACTAAAAAAAAAGTCAAAATAATTAATTCATATATTAAATTCACATCACCAATTTAAAAATTTTCATGCCAACAAACATCTATATATATTCCATATGATATCTCCTCCCCGAAAAATCTGTAAAGAAATTATCAACTCCAAGAATACGATTAGAATATTTTTCGGCAATGACGAGACACGATTCAAATGTAAGAAAGATTTAATTTGTTCCAAGCCCGGAAATTTTTTAGAGAGCGGTATAATCTCAAAATTTATTCTCCAATTCGTGCACAGCTGGTTTCAATCTTACATTCACGAAGACGTTTGTATACCTTCATTCGGTCGCAGAAGCAAGCGATAAAGCACTCGTCTTCCAAATAGTCATGTAGATTCTCGATCTACGACGAGCCCATCCTGTCGCCACCAGGGACAAGCGGCCTGTCTCTTCCCATCCTTCCTCGTCAAATCCGGATCTCCTTCCCAATATTCACCCGATTCCCGTTTCTTACATGGATATCCGGTCCTTCCCTTAGATTCTGCTTTCCCCCCTCTTCTCTCTCTCTCTCTCTCTCTCTCTCTCTCTCTCTCTCTCTCTCTCTGACAATGCTCGTAGAATCCTCCTGGCATTTTCCAAATCCACGCGTATGCGACCTATCTCGAGTGCCTTTCGGAGCACACATTTATGCAAATCTAGGTGACACCGATCAAGCGTACCGGTGACAGCAGGAACCAACGGACAGTTTTGAAAAATTGTTAGGTACAATGGGGATGGAAAGAGAAAAAGAGTGGCCTATATCGTAACCGTAATACCACTGTCGTCATTGTCCGCCTGTGTCTTGCATATTCACGATAATTTACCGCTCATGAGATAAATTCTAATTTACACCAAAATTCATAAAAAAAAGTACCTCGACCCGATGTATCGTAATCAACAAAAAGTTCATTTAAGTGTAGAGACTAAATTTATGAGTTTATTTCAAAAAAAAGAATAAGATTGCTTCTGTAGAAGTCTGACGGAATCGTGACAAAACTCAGAAATTTTCAGTCTTGTCTTCAATAACAAAAAATTGTGTCCATTTATTCCTATCCATGTCCTGTCCTTTGTTTTTAAATTTGCAAATTTCACTTTCAATTTGACCATACAAAACTCGTGTCCTTTCGTAAAAAATTTTACATGTATTTGAGAACAAAATAAATTACGATGGCACGCAATTAAACTTTTCGTTAAGAAGAAAAAAATATATCCAGTTAAACTTTTTTAAAGAAAAAAAATCTAATGCAAATTAAGCAAAAATATATGCAAAGTTTTCAGATATTATTCAGATATTAATTGAGAAATATTTCATTACCGCGCACTTTACTCCACGTTGGCTCTGAGTAGCAGTTAGACGCGGTTATTTTAATGACACGGCACAATTTCTGAGGGAGAGCACGTCGCCGTTGGCGTTTCCCTTCCATTTGCCTCCTTATTATAATAATCTCTCGCCTCATTTGGAGACCTCGTAAACCAAGATGAATCCGCGGCATGGCGCACGGGAGACTCGTAAAGTTCCGAGCTCACAATAGCTCGCGAAAGATCAAATGCCGCGCCCAAGAGTGACAAAATGTCGTCCTCGACAGGACGATACTGGAGTAAAAAAGTGGACGCAGCACTAAAATGCGTGCAATCCGTTTAATTTTTGTATTAACTAAATTTGATAAATAAAGAAAAAGCCTCGTTCGATGAAAGTGAATCTTGGTTCCCAATAATATTTATGTATGAATTTTTTATCTTACCACTCCTTATGCTAAGCTTATATTGTTTCATATTAATTTATTTTCATATTTATAAAACCGAGAATTTGTTCGGTATGAATAAAACTATGTCATGTTTATATTTTAATTATATTTTAATGTTTTTAAATTAAGTCACCTATTTCATTCACTGTTCCAAAATTTCGAAGCGTTATTGAATAATAGTTATGTTACAAGCTTATAATACTATCACATCTTCACAATAATCAACAAGATATTAATTACGTCACTTTACAGTTATTATAGACTACAGAGATAAAGGAGTGATCATTTTAACGCATCCAGAACTTGGGCGAAAGTCTCAAACACTATTGATCGAATTACATGGGAAAGAGAGAAAGAGGAGTGAGGGGAGAGGAAAGCATTAATCAGCAGTCTCGCAACGCTTTCGCCCTAGAAAAAAAAAGATTCTTGAATCAGCGAAGGAATGAGGGGCGCCGAGTTCGCCACAGTATCCCGTCGTTGTTACCGCGATAAGAGCCGATAAGTACGGCTCTAACGGCTGGCAAGAAGAAGAATCACTCGGACGTGTTTGCACATCGATCATCTGTTTTGCCGAGACGGCCGTCTCGCGAAAAACGAGCTTATCGAAAACCTCGATGGTACCTCGAGGGTTCTCATGCGCGCGCTCCTTTCTTTTAATTTAGTTTTCAGCCGATGATGTATCTTGCTCAGGATCTTATTTCTTCTTTCCTTTTCTGCCCTTTCCACGAATAGAAACTTAGGTGCGACGAGAAATGCTCCGAAAAACGAGATACTTCATTAACACGCTTCGAGTCCTGTTCACTTTATATATCAATTAATGATTAATTTTTGATAATGCAACTGCATCAACTGGCTTTGAATTGAGTACGCGCGAGATAAACGGCATTTCTATCGTTATAATGCTGTTTAATGAGCAGAATTTAATTGTTTATAATGCTAATAAGCTTAAATTAGTTTAAACATTAATTTTCATTACTCAAAACTGTAACGTCAATCAATCGAAATTAATGAATAATTAAATGATGCTCGCATCGCTCATTGCAGTTTTCTTCATTTTTCACGGATGTAGACATCGTACCATATAATTTTATATAGCTTTCGCGTCTCTCTCTCTCTCTCTCTCTCTCTCTGAATAAAAGAAATAAATAGTATCACATTAACAATTTCTGATTTAAATCAATGAATCATTCCAACACAATCAAACCAATTTCAAATTATCAAAAAATGGCACAGTAATCTATTTTACGCAAGAAAACTTCGTGTACAGACTCTTCTAAGAGTTATAAACTAGTTTGGAAACATGAATAAACAAAGCTGTAAAATTTTCAGATTTGTCCTTTAATTTCTCCTAGAAAATATAGTACGTTACTTAGATATGAGATAATAATTGTTAATTTGATACTATTCTTTGTGCAGATGTATGCGAAATTTCCGCAATAATAATCGGATTTTTAATTAGCGACGATTTCAGCAACAACTTAATCGGATGTAGTTACACACGTTTTATCCGGAATGCGTATCAGCGACGTTGGAATAAGAAGGGATGTCTGCAGGGATGAGGTGAGACGCAAAATCTGCGCTGATCTGCTCTCTATTTGATTACGGATGATCCGACCTGAGTCGGCGATCCGCTCGCGAGTATTCACCGTCCGAGTCCCACACCGGATAGATTGTAGGGAAAAAATCCACGAACTCGTGCTTTCAGCAACGAGATGTGGATCATTCCGAAAGATTAATACGGTAACGGGCAGTAATCTTGTAAAAAAAAATGATTGAGCTTCTTCTTACTTTTCTTCTGAAATGTTATAAAACGCGGCGCGGGGCCTCGTAAATTAATCTCTGTCCCTTGTAGAGAGTCGATCGTAATGTCGTGATTCGTAATGTAATCGATTTTAAACTGAGGAGCGTGATTAATACCTTATTTTCCTATGATGATCGAACTCTCGATCGTGCCCGAGAATTCAAAGAGAACTTTATTCAGCGAATTAACGTTCAATATCAAATAATCTCGTTGAATTAAATTTCATAATATTTAAATAATCCTACACTTTTTTGCGCAAAAATTTTAATATTAAAAGATATAGTTAAAAATCTGCTACAAACGATAACTTGCCGCCGAATTCTCGTTAACGGAAAATTGATTTGAAATTTATGAAACAATCTTTCATTAATGGGACAGATAATGGCAACGGGGCGCCCTGCGCATCAATAATTAAACGAATTGTTTCAGAAATTTCTATGTGTCGACGCGTTAAACGCACGGATAAATTGCGGGATCTAATAAAAAGAATGAATACGGAATAAATAACGTGATAAAAAGACAGGTGAACTAAAGCATGTCGCACACACGAGTACTGTCTAAATACAGGCATTATGGAGGCGCAATCTAATAATCATTAAAGCTGTTTGTACAACTGCACTGTTTTACGGTTTGATGGCTCATTCACTCGCGGTTGGTGGCCATTCGCGTGGATTAGTTAGTACGACCTTTACACATCGTAAACCAGAGCCGATCAACCGAAGTAACTTCGCTATCAGTTTCTAGTTGCGGAGCAAACGTTCTCATGTTGAATAGTTCGGGGATTGCTGTTCCCGTTCGCGCGAAAATTGAATGGACGGCGGTTAATTAATCGTCTACTTGACGTATAAGCGTCAAGTAGACAGTTAGAAAGAAATATATATGCTACAAGTATCACGAATGTATCATAAAAATCTAAGAAAAAATTTCTAAAATTAAAAAAATAATTTAAACATACTTTCGTATAACGCAATGTATAAAGTAAGTGAAATATGCCAAAAAATATAACATTCGTAAATTACGTACATTATTTTAATATTAAGAAATTACGTTAAATATTAATTAAACACAAAATATTCAAATAATATAATTACATTATGTTAAATTGATTATCTTAAAATTATTTGACATAAGAATTTTTAGGCTCGGTTTTAACATCTAAAATAATTGTTATTATGTATATATCATTCATTAATGTAGCAAGCATTAATTTTTTAATTAATCTTTTATATATATCGCAAATAGACTAATAAATATTAAATTTATATACACGCCCTCTAAAAATGTTTAATCATATAATCAGAGATCGAAGAGGTACGTCATTTATCGACTTTTAAAAGCAATGTAAGCATAGACTTTTAAAAACATTTTATCTGCGTGATCTCAGTGAGGTTTCGAGCAAGCAAGCAAAATCTGAAAGCGAATCGACGTCGGGAAAAACTTCTCTACGGACTTTTCTCGATTTCTTTCAGTGCGAAAGGCGCAAAATTTTTCCGCCACACGTCACAAAGGCATCGCTACTCTCTCATGGCCAGGGGTAGTTAGCCGTTTGGAAACGCGCTGGTCGCGACGACTGACACAAACTAGACGGAGCTTAGAACCTATCGTCGAGAGGAAGAAGGAGGAAAGGAAGTAGAAAAAGTGAGGAGAAAAAAAGAAGTAAAAAAACCGCGCAACCGCGCAAGCTTACGGTCAGCTGCGGTGAAAAGAGAAAAAGACGTGTGAGAAAGCAAGCGCGAGAGAAGACGGACGGGGCGAAATAAGTTTCTGTATTTCTAAAGCCGACCGTTCCTCGGCAAATACTACCGCGCTTCGGCACACAATATTATCACGCTGCAGGGATCTAAACTATCACCGCGGCAATGTCGTCGACCAATTCAGGCCATTCCTCCGAGTTCATTCGCGGCGACGAGATGAGTTTCGGATCTCGCGGCTAAGCCCGGGTCTTGCTCCTCCATCGGATTCACGCTCTCGCGAGAACATTGCGCATGTCTCGCGTCTGTTTTTAGTTCGCGAGACGTTTTGCGAGTTCAAAAACTTCAAAAATGAAGGCAACTTTGCAATCGCTTTGACCAAAATAACTGTCGACGATATTCGTCGTGAATTAACAATCAGATGAAATTATCGCTTTTCTCGTTGACTTAACGAACCTTTTTACGTGTCCTTTGTCTCTTTTGTATCTTTAGACTTTCTAGAGGAATTAACCTTTATTTTAACCTTTAAATAACACACCATTATCGCATCTTCCGGTGGTTACAGATAAGTGGTAGTGATATTAGAATACGACTAATGTCAAAATTGATTTTCAATAAAATGATAGATAAAAATGAAAGAGTCATACATTTTATTCTATATATTCATAAAATACGTTTATTTAACAGTGATACTTAATGTAAAAATGCAGAAATATATGTAGAATAGGAGATAATCAAAGTATAGTATATATTAATTAATATAAAAGCGGTAGTAATTGGGACAAATTTGTGATAAGTGAAACGAATACATAGGAGTCTAGTCAGATAGATTTCAGTAAACAGATTGTGGACGGATGTGTATGGATAAGATATATTATTATTATTATAATAAACCAAGTCCCTTCTTGACTATGTAAAAATGCTGAATTCATAAATTCTATTCTATTTTATTCTAGGGTAAGAAAAGATCCATAATAGTAATTAAACATTAATGATATTTTTATTTGAACTCTATGTTGATCGATGCAAGTAAAGCAAAAGATACATCGTGTCCGTAAACAATCGGTTTTGAAAGATCTTTCGGTGTAGTCAATCGCACAATACCTTCGATCGTGTCAGTGGTCTCAACATCAACGTTAAAATATTCAATCAGGTATTAGACAACCCCGCGAACTCAATTCGCAACTTCTGTTACCGCGGTTGTTAGACACGTTTTCCATAAAGATTTCAATGGTCCCCACCTGAAACTACGAAATATCGATGGCAAAATATTACGTTGGAACATTATATGTACTATGATAAAATATCGGAATAGAGCACCAGCTGTCGTAAAAGAGAAGTTCTCATCACGTTAAATGAATACGTACGGTAATAAAACGCGCGGCACATACGCACATGTAGTAGTGGGTAAATATATTTAAAAATACACGGTGCGTTATTTAACACTTATGCATTAAACGCATCCATCGCAATCTCAACTTTGAATCTGCAATAATACACTTAAAGATCCGCGAATGCAAAATTCTGTAAATGTTAAGAATAAAAATAGATCGTGAAAAGCTTCGTGATCATGTGCATTATTATATTATTATATCATGACACAATTTAAATTAATTAATAAGAAGAATTATAATTCTATTTTAGACGAATTTCTTTTTAAAATTTTTATATTAGAGATAAATTTCTTTTGCTGTTAAAAAGTAAAACAACGTGCTATTTTATATGTATATCAAGATATTATAAATGGCATTTTATTCTTTTTTCAGCTTCAAACGTTCAACATATTAATAAAAAATGTTGAATTTTCTTTCTCATATGCAGTATTAAGTACACAAATTATATTTAGATATACTTACTAAAGTTACGCAATATTAAATCATTGCTTTACAATATGTGTCACATGTGCATATTGCCGTGCAAAATAGATTAATCTAATCGTGCTTTATTGTTCCATATCGTTATATTATTCCGTGTCGAAACTGGGCCAGTCACGCGATAATCCTGGCGCATAAGTCGCGCGATGGCCAGTACCTTCGACGGGAATTTCCCTGCAGCCCTCGTTGCAGGGACCTGAATGAAATTAAACGATACGCTCGCGAGGCGGGTGGATCCCTCCCCCTAGCGGATATACCTGATAATTCTATCGGCGGCCATCAGGGAATAAACTAATTTCGGTATCCTTTGTTCCTCGTTCTAACCGCGCGCGCGACAAAGAGCCCCTCCGGGGCTCTCCGCTCCCAATATATGTATAATGCCATCGGAATCTGTCGACACCGGCACGGCACAGTACGGTCACCCACCCTATCCGCCTGCGCCCATCATCCCCCTCGTCGCGGACCGCCGTCCACGGCCAATATACGATTGGCCAGGCATCGATCACCGCGTACCCGAGCACGAGCGCGAAATCGCTTTCGGCTGGATTTCAAAGGAACATGAACGGACTGAGGAAAATTTCAGTTGCAGCTGCTAAAGTGCTTCGTTATACCTTCTCTCGCTGTCTGGCAATTTGGCAATGAGAGCGTATACCTTGTTCGATCTGTGATTACCCGGCATATCGCGGATGGACTAAGGCGTTCCTTCCAAAGCAAAGTATAGGAAATGTTAATTCGTTTGATTAACACCTCAGCTATTCTAATATATTAGTCATTCTACTAGAAATATGCTCGAGTTTTGTGTATATATTTAAATATCTGAGTCACACATTCAATAATTTAATTTCATCAAGATATCGTCCAGTTATTTTTCAATTTTAACACAAGTATACAAGGAGAATTTTTTCTTAGAATTTACCCTCGAAAGCTTTTATTTTTTATAAAATGATCATACAGAATTCGAAATTGTGCGCAAACAGATTCGAACTTGTAAGACATTTAATTTATCGCCGTAATAAAGGATGTAGATAAAATATGATTTTTTTACAAGAAATAAAATAAATACGTATCCGTACAAACAGATCTCGTAATTCTACGCTAAATATCGCATGCGAAAGAGATGGTATCAATCTTCTTACAATAAATAAATATACCTCTCTTATAATATATATATATATATATATATATATACATATATATTCCCGACAGCGCGGATATCACGAGTACCATAAGGTAACTATGATTTGCTTCGGTGAACGTGTTTTCCACACATGGCGGCTTGTTCGTCCCGGACTTTCCCGTAAACTTGATTACGAATGACGCTAATCGAATTAAATCAAGGGGGCTTTCAGGCTGACGAGAAAATTTAAGCGCGAGGATACAATCTCGCGACGCTTCGCAAAAATCTGGAAATACGTGCGTCGCGCGCGTTGGATTAGCGGAAGGATACATATACAATCGTACAATACGCAATTACTCAACATTCGCGAAACAAAATCTCTCGTCGAGATGGGAGAATACGGTGATATAAAATTAAATTTCGAAAACAAAATGAGAGGCGCGAAACCGATGAGGGCGCAGATTATGCTTATCTCGGCCGAGTTGTAATTTCGTTTTCCGATGAGATCAAACAAAAAACACATTTAAAACAAGCGATATATCAAACAAAAAATATAGATAAAAAATTGTTTTACCTAAATATTGTAATAAAAATAAAAATTACTGTATAATCCAAAATTTATAAATTTTCTTTTCATCGTTTCTCCTTCCTCACACACACACACACACACACACACACACACACACACACACACACACACACACACACACACACACACACACACACACGTTTGCGATAAAAAATCTTTTTTCATACCTTTATATCTAACAAAAAAATATCAATAAAATAAGGGCAAAACTATTTTGGTTCTCTTTTAGAGATTATTTTGGTTCTCTTTTTAAAATAAATCCGGTACCTCATTATTTATCGAGAGCAAATGATGTTTATTTCTTCCTGATTTGGCAGAAGATATAGAAAGAAAGATAAAGAGAGATTAGGTTAGAAGCGAGATTTAGTTTGAGCGGACATGAGCCACGGCAGCCCCGAAGATCGGGAGGTGAAAATTGCGCCTCAAAAGAGGAACGATCAAGACCGAGACGCAGAGACACGTCGGATGGGATCGTTATTGGATAGCGGCAAAATAGAATTGGATAGGATATACATGTACTGCACCGGGTGCTATATTGAGCTGACTATGGGTGACCGGATGAGTTTCTGAAATTTATTCGATCAATTCCTAGCCCGCGAAGGTAAGAGGGACCCTAAACAGGCTGAGAAAGCAACGATTTCCTCGTGCGACCAGCGGTTTCATTCACAAAGAGCAAAAATCAATAAATCAAAGCTTTTATAAGTCACAAGATGTTCAATAACAAAAATCATTAACAAACAATATATGATATTTCTATTATAGTTGATTATTTTCCTTTTCAAATGCTTTTGTATATTAAAATTGTGCTTTTGTAATTATTGCTAAGTAAAAAAAATTATATATATATATATATATAATTTTATGCACTTTTTTATATTCCAAAAAGCCTACATTTTTTTGTTGCAAATTTAAAGTGAGATTACCAAGTACGCCCAAGTTGGTCACAACCGAGAGGGGTTTCAAATCGCGAGACACGTCGTGTGTGTCGCTGCACTTAAGGGCACGTCCGCAAGGCACGACTGACCTCCCCAAAAGCTTTTACGCCCGAGCAACGAACAGAAAGAAAAACGAGCGAAGATTGCATATCGTAAAAAGCACGCAGAGCTTGTTAACGTGATCTTGAGAAGTATTTGGGCTATCGTGTTCGCTTTTACCATGAAAATACCGAACCATTTTCCGAAGTTATTTCATTAAAAATGTTCGAAAACGATACGTTCTAACGAAATGACCAATGTAAATATGGTCCTTTTATTATTATCGTTTAATGTATTCTTTTTTCAAATTATTTACAGATTTACTTACAAGTACTCACTGATCGAGATACATCAAGCTTTGTATTATCATACAGTCCATCACTTACCTGAAACAAAACAAAATTAATATAATTAGTACTTTTAAATAATTTCTCTTTATTTTTTTTGTTGCGTTGAAATAAAGTAGCGATAAATTCAAATTACATTAAAATATTTAATAAAAATACAAAAGTTGAGAGAAAAATTCTTTATAATATAAAAATAAATAATGAAAAAGAAAAAGAAACAAAAAATCTTGTCGAAGATATTTTCTCTCTTCTACAATGAAGAGATTTAAATGTATATGTATATTAACGATGTATTTTTTGAAGATGAATTTCTCGAATATCGTAATGTTACTACTCGTTAAGAACCATGCGTTGCTGACCGAATCTGAAAGACCGGACTTCTATAAAGCCGTGATCCATTTGCTCATACTCGTCAATGGCGCATGTTGCGTTCTCGATGGATAAAAAGATTAAAAAGGATTTTATACAAGAAGTATTTGTATGTGTAGAGTTATCCGTATGAATCGTGTCACGTGCCACAGTTAATTTTTGCAATATTAGAAATGAAATACGCGTTGTAAGAGGAAAATGAGAGAACGTCTCTTGTTTTCTTTGCCTTTTATTTTATTAAAAAGTCAAAAAGCGACAAGTGGTGACATATCTTTCAACTTTTTTACACTTTGATTTCTTGAAGAGCACAAAAATGAAAAAAAGGAAAAGTGAAGGCAGGCAATTAATTACTTTCCTTTTAGACAGACGAGCATAAATAGATTTATTTTTTCAAGGAGACAAATTTCTACTAAAAAAATTTGTGTGACATTCTACGTTATATGTAATGATTAATTAAGGTACAACTGATTATTGAATATTTAATATATTGCTAAATAGTTGTAAAAATTATTAAATTGATTCGATATGCTCGTTCATGTAAGCACTGTATTATTGTATTATATTACTACACATTTAAAAAAGTACTTAATATTTGTAATTGCATTAAAAAAGTAATATAATTAAAAACTTTATTTTTGTAGTTATTGCTGCTATAATATTAATAATAATAATCTTATAAGTATAACAAAAATTATAAAATGTTACTAAACTTTTAATATAATAATTTTAAACAATTAAAAAATATAATAAAATAAGGTAGATAATAAAAGTAAATGTATATATATATATATATATATATATATATATATAGTAAATGTGAACCTCAATTGTAATAAATATAATTATTTTTCATCATTTATGTTCATTCATCATTTTCATCATTTATGTATAAGAATAATAACTAATAATTTGCATAATTAAGACAACTATAAGTATATAGATAACACTATAAGACGATTATAATTACATGGTAACTAAATAATAATTGTAATCTTTTAAATTCTTAGTTTACTAAACGTAATTTCTATTTTATTTTATATTAAAATATAACTGCGAGTAATAAAATGTTATGAGAGCTTTGAATTACCTCCAATTATAGCATCCACTGATGACATTCCTGATATAATAAACTCCCTAATTGTAATTAATTATTAAATTCATCATCATACCAATTTATAATTAGTGTTACCGGCTTTAATATCATCGATGTATCTTCAACCATGTAATATATTTTGGACTTCAATCAATTTTTATAATTAAATCTGTCTATATTCTAACAAAATTTGCCTTTTGATAACAGTTGACAAATCAATCTGCGTAAGTACCACTTTTCATGCCTGATGGAAAAAATATTAATGGAGCAAACGTGTAGTCCTTCAATGCAACATCGACATGGTAATTTTTACGAGTGTGTAACGATGCAGTTTCTATATGAGTCGTGACAAAAAAATCCATTTATTTACGCCAAGTCGAGTCACAGTTATTAACTCGTTCTGTTATATCACTGTTTTTCCCATTTCACCGCTTCTTTTTTTTGCAAATCGCAAGCTTTTAAGCGGCCCTAGATGCTCAATATTATTGCATTTGAATATTGTCAAATATTATTGATTATGTGAAAGCTGTGTTGAGTTTGTTTTGAATTGTTTAAAACAAGTTTTTTCAAGCTATAGATTGTGATCCACTTTTTAAAATGACAAACATTTGAGACCTATCAAACTTTAGAAATTACAGGAATAAGCGGAAAGAAAGAGTAAATTGATTATTTATTCATATCACTTTGATTCTCTTACTTTTTAATTTTTTTTTAATATAATTTTATAAATCTATTTCTAACACAAAATATAAAATATAAAGAATGTGCTCATTTATCATTTTAATTGATAATATTTTTGACATTGCATCGAAGCGATCATTTTCGTGTATAAGGATTACATATGATAAATAATTTGTGAGGAATTTATTTCAAAATTGGATTTTGATTTTTACCATGTCTGAAAAATATTTTGCGACCTATCAAAAATCAGTTTACAATTCACACATGGGTCAGTTCTTTACAGTTCTGAAAAATTACGTCCGAGAACGTTATTCAATAATTAACACACATACAATTCCTCTAAATTAATAATAAACGTCCTTCAATTTTGAGTTTTAATGTCATTCTTAGATACACCGATTATTACTGTCTGCATCGAGAACCGTGTATATTAACTTATCAACTTGAAACTGAAAAACGGAAGCAATACAGCCAGTCGCTTTTATGGAACATTCATAATTCTCCTCTCTTTCATTCTTTTACTATATAAATTCGGATCAAATATGATCGAAAGGCCAATCGAGAAATTTCCATAGTTGAGTCGTCGCAATGGAAAAAAAAACAGACATGTATCGGTCCAAAATATCGGTCAATAAAAGAAAAAGAGAAAGAGAAAATAATGATGATAGGGGCGTCGCAGGTCAAAAACCTTTGGCATGTCAAGCGGAAAAGTGAATTTAAAAAATAGCAGATGAAGCGGTAGAAGAGGAGCGTTAGGCAGGGAAAAAGAGTTCGAAGTGGATGAGACCGAAAGACGAATCGAAAGCATAGCGCTTTCGATGCTATGCGCATAAAGAGATGGAAACGGGAAGAGAGAGAGAGAGAGAGAGAGAGAGAGAGAGAGAGAGAGAGAGAGAGAGAGAGAGAGAATTAAAAGAGGATGACCAATGTAAACTAGTTTGGAACTCGTTAAGCAACGCGAGTCCGATCGTGTGAGAATTTATTTAACAGATACAAGTCTGTTGAATGTGTACATTAAAAAAATTTTTTTTCCTCTCCTTTTCCCACCTACAGTTTATTTTACGTGGCACGACGCCTCTTTCCTATCGGCCGTTTTTGATCGCGCATCTAATCATTCTTTCATCGTCATCGTAAATCCATTTATCGTAACTCCCCGTGAAAAACGGCGAACGCATGCGACACAAAAAGACCGAGACTAGATAGTTTCGCCTGTTTACATCTCTGGTTGAGCTCTGGTGTGTTTAATGGAAACACATTTGCGTCGTTTGTCGACTCACTGTTTGTCCAAATGGCGTCTATCTGTATAATCTTTATTCTTCAGCAAATTGCTTTATAGCTCGTATCAGATTACGCAGATAAAAGAATGCGTAGATGTGTAGATTAATTGTGAAATGAAGATTATATAATTTGAATAAATTTAAATTTAATTTGTTTCGTTCTTGATTGATTCAATTCTAATCTTTAACTCGCAAATTTCAATCTCCAATGCGCGTGTCTGATGCAAGTTTAATTGCCTTTCATTGAAAACACATCGAGTATTTACGAGCAGAATTTTTTATCACTTCTCTTTATTAAAAATAAAAATCACGCATTTGTTCAATTTCGTGAGACAGAGTACCAATGAATTATGACAGTAACACTTGGACTCTGTGCTCCTGACTTTCAGGCATGATTCTCACAAAAGGAAAAAAAAACTTTTGAGCACACGTCCTACGAAGGCGTTTATATTTCGCCTTTCCTCAATCATTGTGTCACTTTTCACAGTGCGGGTATTTCCGCGAATCGCAAAATGCGCCTTCGAGACGTTCGAGAGAGACGACACGACGGACGACATATCTCCGATACGGAGGGGGGAGGGGGGAAACGTCATGGTGGTAGAAAAAAAACATATGGCAATCGCAAAAGAGATAGACAGCGAGTTTCCGGAAAAAACCTCATAATCGCAAGAAAAGAGAAAAAGATGAAGCAAAGTTAAAGAGAAAATAAAAATATCGTACCGAGAAAAAAGCCGCACAGTCGTTAAAAAAAAAAAAAAAAAAAATATGTAGAGAGATACAATCTCACGTTGATGAGGGCAGGTGTAAAAAGGTGTGGCAAAATTATAGAAAGGTAGCAAGAATATTACGCTTAAGAAAAAAATTTGTTCTCAGAAATTAAGATATGAAAATATGCATAAAAATTTACTTCATAGTCATCAAGAGAAATAAAAAGAAGCAGAAAGTAAAGAAAAAAAAGACGAGAGAGGAGGGGAGAGAAAAATGCTATAGAATGAGAGATAAATAAAGAGAATAAAGTTGGAAAAAAAATTTTACAGTGTGTAAATGGGGATAGAAAAAGACGCGACATGTTCCAAGAAAATGTCACGAGGAAAGTTGTAGAGGATACGGTCTACTTCTTTAGACTCGATTTTAAGAAAGTGTATCTATCTTTTTGCATCAACCTGTGAAATGATTATTTAAAAGGTGAACGGAGAGAGACCAAATTCTTCTTTAAAATGGCATATTATTCTAAACGGGTATCCGATGAGTTTGCAACTGCGAGTGATACGAGGTAGATACGTGTTCGTGTGTTCGAGGGAAAAGACGAAAAGGTGGAAAGAAATCGGTGAAAGGAGAGAGAGAATTGACAAGGAATAGAGAAAAGGAGAAAGAGTGCGGCAATGCGCGGCTGTCGTCGGCCACGATTAAAATGTAAAGGGATTCATGCCGCGCAGCCAATTTATATGCGTCTGGCTGGGCCCGTTTTGAAATCGGTCGCGTGAAATCCGCCACCGTTGTATCCCCTTTCTCTCCCCGCCTTCTTAATATTTTCCGCATTATTCGCTGTGGTTCTCTACATCCGATAAATTCGGCTTCGTTGAAACATAAGTACGATTCCGTCGACGCCTCGCCTCGCCTTGCAGATCTTTGGATTGGGATCAATATTTATATTATTAATATACCACGATAACTCGCCGCGTGATGTTAGGGTCGAACGGATGACAACGCGACAGAGCGATAAAATTTGGAACCTATCCCAGATTTTGACGAGTTATCGAATCGAGATAAACGCTCGACTGGTTTTGGAATTTCGTAAACGTCCACGCCGTTTCTTTCGAAAAATTATGTGCATATATTATTTCTCGGCTTCCAGTAAGACACGCTAATTCAATACTCCGCGCACGCAGCGTACACACACACACACACACACACACACACACACAATTAAAAGGGGTTTAAAATATTTTTAAACTCTGAAAAGAAAGAAAAAAGACAAGTTTAATTCTTACAAAGTAAATCTTGTTTTTCATCTCTCCTTTGTAAACAGAATATTTTACACCAGTATTTTGCACAGTGTTTATTTCCGCACGTATGTACCTTGAAAAAGATTTTCCATCTCACGAAAGATTAACGTTAGTTTCGCTTGTAAGTTTCACTTTGTATTCACGACGAGGCGGTAAACTTTATGTCATCGTAAACAAAATATTTTCATGTTGCACACAGGGAAGGTAAAACAAACTAGTGGGGCTTTTACGAACAAGGAAAACACCGTTACGAGTTTATTTCAAATATTTATCTATTGTCAGCTTGCCAAAGCAACTCTCACCGAATTTTCAAGTTAATTATATTGACTTAGAGAGCTTCTTTAACAAGTCGATACAAACTTTTAAAATAAGTTTTTCTCAATTTACTACCCGAGTGCTTCGTTTCATTGTAACACGATATGCTGGCTGCATTTTCCACTGTACGAAGAAAAATGAGATCCGTATTTGGCAAGAATCTTTTCTCTCCCTTCTTATATTTTCTAGCCAGAAGCATCCAGAACGTTCAGTAAAATCGATCGAATTTAATTTCGTAAAGTAAATTTTTAAAAAAATAATTCATTAAAAGATGTAAAAATAATGCAAAGAATATATAATATTTAATTAGGTTAAAATGTATCACACTTGTAAATTGTTGCATTTTTCATAAAAATTTGCGAAAATAATTCCAATAATAATTTACCAAGTCGTTAAAAAAAATATTTCTTTAACTTTACACTTCGCAAGAATTAAACCAACAGAAGCTTTCCTCTTCTAATACTACATGTAATTATGCCGGTTTGTATTCTGTTTGGAAATCTTGATATCTTCGAGATTGGAATGGCTAAAATCAAAATACATCTCTCTGTCTTATATTTTCTTTCGATCCTGATTCGTGATATTCCTATATACTAAGCTAGGGATAGAAACTCTCGCGAGCGAGACATACGATTGTGAAATGTCGAATTTTCTCGCAAAATCCAATCTTAATCTCAATCCGAAATCACACGGCCGACGTATTCTCTTCTCCCTCTCATTCTCCACCTTTCGAATCTGCAAGCTTCGTTCTTTTGCATCCGATGTATTCAGCAGCTCGCTCGTCTCACGGATTCGCGCGTGAATCTGTCGATATTCCATCCGGATATGCCCGAGTCGGAGAAAGGAAAACATTACGGCGCCTTCTGATATCCCTATTTTTCCTCGCGGTTCCTCGCTCGATATAGCGAACCAATCGAGAAAAATATTCTCTCCGCGTCCCGGAAGTTTATAAATTCCATCAAAATGTATTTCAATGCCATCGAGACGTATTCTTGTAAAGAGAAGATCCGCATTCGAAAACGAAAGCGAGTCTTTTCTCAGGCAACTTCCACGCCGTTCGATATCTTTTTGTGCAATATTGTAAGAATTATTAAAACAAATTCAAATTTAATACGTGAAATTTACATGGGGAAATCAATTGCCAAAATGTATAATTTCGGAAATAAAGGACTTGCGACAAAATGCACGGAGAGAATATTCTCTTAAAACGTAATCATGATCGTGGGATAATGTCGTATTTCGAAGAATGTCATTTTCTCCTGTCCATTAATGCTTGTCACAACAAATTTAATCAAAATATAAAATGTTTTAGTAAAATTTTAAAATTTTACCAAATTCTTCAACAATATTGTTACATAAATACTATTTTGAAGATAAAAATTGTAAGAAAAAAATTCTCTCTCTGTTTATAATTTATAAAATAGAAATTTATAAATTATAAAAAGCATAATGCAAAGCAATTTCAATTAAATTGCGATAGCTATTGAACTTTTGGTTCGTGGTACTTTGTATTCTCTTCAGTGATTTTATCGTTATTCTTACTAATAGGCGGTCAATTTGTCGTACATATTTTGCGCTTATTCCAAGCAAAGTTCTCAAGAGTAAAAAAGTTATATTGACATGCAAATACTAAGTTCTCTTTCTTTCTATTTCCAAGACTTTTTAAACAAGATAGGCTTATATACAAGATGGAGTTTTATATGACAGAAGTCAAAAAACACGTACAGCAGATACAATCGTGAGGCACCATTGTTGCCCTTATTGCTTTGTACATTTGGGTCAAAATAGCGAATAATTACAAATATAATTGAGAAAAGACCAATAACAATCATAGCGAATCTTAAAATGCTCAAATATATTTATGTATAATTTTATTATACATATATATATATAACCGTAAATGTATAAAATAATAGAGAAAAAGATTAATTTTCTGAAAATTTCAAGCTTACCCGACATTTTTTCCCCGACAATAAACAACTAGCCTATTATCTATACTCGATCGCGAATTACCGTCATTGCAATCTGGCGATAAGTGATAAGCACAATGCAACAAGTAACTCACTCACCAGCCGATGAATTGTTCTTATGCTATTGTCTTGTTCCTCTCTGCTTCCGGGTGTCCCTTTCCATCCTTCTGCTATAACACGCGTTCTTGGTTGTATGTACCTTGTATCCGCACGATCTGCATTATCGCTCGCGCAACATATACGCCGACCGCCGACGCGGCGCGCCGTAAATAAAGGACCGGGCGAACAGGTTAGATTAGATTAGGTTAGGTGCTAAAAATCACGACATCACTTACGGAATTTTACAAGGCGACGGCACGGGACCGAAAACGCGAGCGCGAAGCGATTGTCTGTTGTTCACACGCGATATCCACTCGATGTGCAAGAAAAAAAGTGGTCAAAGGAGGCGAAATCGCGAAATTTGCACAAGATAAGCGAGTACCTACCGTGATTTCGCGCGATTTCGCGCATTCCCGACGCGTTCTTCTCAACAGATGCGCTTTCTGAGAAGAAAAATCTAACCGTGATAAAAACAAGTCAAGCTTAAATATCGCATCTGAGATTTCAATTGCCAATATTGGCATTTATATCGACGAAACGACGAACGCGAAACCACCTTCGGACACTAGCGACGGACGCTGCCGACTGAACGCGGCGCTGTGTCGGATCGGAGTCGGACACGCGCGACACACTTCACGACACTGAAACCCCATTCACAATTTCACATGTATCTCACACACAACGTTGCTCTTTATCCCCTATATCCCGCTTATCATGCGCAAACTAACATGCACACCGAGAGATGATCGTCATTGTTCGCGATATTCGCTAATTCGCTTTCGACGTACGAAAAGAGTTAGTAACATGATTTAATGCGCCCGACATCGTTGTCTCCCGATCTCCCGACGCGATGACGACGGCCGGGATTCGAATACATTCGGAAAATTCGGAAATAACAGGAAAGAGAAACGACTTGCCATCTCGGCGCGAGTGCACATTTCAAGAAAATAGAATGATAGGCACGATAAAACGCAAGCGAGGCTTGGACTTTTGAGATCTCGATTAACCTTCGTATCGACGAAACGGAGCACAGCACCTTCGGGCAGTTCGGACTGATAGATATACTCTGCACCGGAGTGGCTGCTCTATTTTTCGCATCTCGCACGCGGACTAGTCGACACCACACCACGCGTCGCTGGCCGCTGGCCGCTGGCCGCTGGCACACTATCAAGAGGGATTACTGCCCTCCCTACTACGAGGAAATCCTTTACCAAGAAAGAAAACTACTACAAGGAGCACAATTTACCCCCGCGCACAATTTATTGTCGCTTCAACTCACACTCTACGAAATCGTGTCGGTACTGTGTCCCGTAGAAGAAGAAAGAAAAGGCGCTCGCCAGGCATCGCTCGAAACTTTTTTTATGACGACGAACAAAACTTCCCATACAAACGCTGACGTTGCGCGTTCATCGATTGGTATGTACTTTTTACATCTCAATTATATACCAATAATCTGTGTTTTACTTATAATTTAATAATTGACTAATGTTTTTTCAAAAGCCGCATCGAGATAGCCAATAAGCCTTCCAGCCTTTATAAATTTTCCATGAGTTTTTTTATTCCTATCACGGAGATGGGAGAGAATAATGGATTTATAATTAATATTTCAAAAAATTGTGTTTGCAAACAAAAAGTAACAACGTTCGAAAAACTGGAAAATGTATATAAAGTCACACATAAGAAATATTGAAGATTCGTTATAATCGTTGCTGGCACTTTAATTAACATTCTACACTTTACGATCTTACATGAATAAAATGTTTCTTACTGTGTAATTACTGTGTAATTTTTTAAAGCTATTAATTGCAGTTCGGAAAGACTAATATGCGCGTTATTTTAATCTTGATAAATATTACACCTCTATACTCTTTCATCTCGCGTCTAAAAATAAACGTTACAAGTACATTATACATAAGACATGTATTATGCGTAAAAGTGTAAAATTGTTCGATACGCGTATCTTTTTTTTGTGTCTCCTTCTCAAGCCTTCGATGTATTTTATCTAACAATAAGATATTGAGTTCTGTGGAGGAAGTGCTTTCTCATTCAATTGTAAGCAAAAACTACCCGACATAGCTTCATGTAAAAAAAACTGACGAGGTCGTCTAGTCTTCGTCGCTCGAGTCAAGGGAGTCGGAGTTTGCACACGGGGGAAGACATCCCGCAGGAATTCCATTCCTTCCTTTTTTTTTTTCTTTTTTTCAGGCTAAACCACGCGGATCGCTTACGACCAGACCGGTCATAAAGTATGCGTGATGCAACGTCGTGACGGCGACGGCGACGTGCGTTTAGAGACGCGTCGAGACGAGCGGCGCATCGTAATAAACACGCGTGGCCGCGAGACAATAAAATTTTCGTGTTGCATCTACGAGAGACGACAAAGGGAGAACAGATGCATATATCGCAGCTTCTGACGTTCTGATAAGATCGGCGCATGTTCTCGCATTTACAATGGAAATGAGGAGGAGACGCGACGACAGGAAAATTAACTCCCGCACGATATCCTTAATTCTCTATAGTTACTCATTCTCTTTGAAATATCTATTCCGAAATATATATGGAATATATGATCACTGAACGAAAAAAAGCTGTCTTTCGACAAAACTATACTCTTGTATAGCAAATGACCGATATAACTACGTCTTTGTCTTTAACTGACTGTATCACTCTATTTCACCGTTTTTATGTAGTCTGATGTAGATCATTTCTCTTCTTCCATTCAATTCTAAACGAAAGCGCGCATTTTCTTTTAACTATTTTCGATATTTCGAAAGATTTCAAAGTGTTTCGAGTAAAGAGAATGGGACAATAATGCAATCTTGTGATCAATTTACTATTTTAATAGAGTGGCCGCGAAAAGACGTGGCAACGCGCGCATTGAAGTTATGGCAGATATGTAGAACGATACGAGGCAGCGGGAAAAGCAGAGAAAGAGAGAACCATGTTAATGGCGCCATAGATTTCTACTCTTTTTCGTTCGTATTTCGTCGTCGTTGTCGAGGGAGGTAGAAGATCGCGCGTCGCACAAGGTGAAATGGCGGAGGGATGAGAACAACTGAAAGGAGTGCGCGACTCGCTTAACCCTCTAAACGCGCGGAATAATTTACGATCGGTCCCATCCGCAAAGATCTTCTCCGAGGAAGGAGAAGAGATTCTTTCGCCTAGGTTGTCGCTTCTTCTTTTTTGCCTCCTCTCTCTTTTTCCATCCATCGCGGAAAACCAACCCCGTTATCCACGATTTCCTCGGCGCGCCACCACCCACCGTGATGCCACCGGAACTCGCCGGTTCCATACATAAACCAGACGACGCCGTGGAGAGAAAGACGGTTGATCGATCGACTTACATTCGATCTGTCTGCTCGTCTTTTTACGCCACCTTATACCTGCTTTCTGGAAAATGCGCCAAAGTGCCACTCCGAGCGACTTTACACATCATCGATGCCGCGAACCTCGCATCTCCAAGAGATAACCTGGAGATAGTATGCATTATCAAAACGGCAGTTCACACACACACACACACACACACACACACACACACACACACACACACACACACACACACACACACTGTATGTGATGTGTATTGATAGATTATATTCAATCTACAGGTAATTTTAAGTGTCTAATATAACAATTTCATAAGTGGTTTCAATAATAATTGACGTACCTTTGTTTTAATAATAATTAGTACATCCTTATTCCAATAATATATATTATTGATTCATTTAGAGAAATAAATTTCAGATATTTGGCTAATTAGGCGAAACATATCGCTCATTTGCTGCAACAATGATATAATTCAAAATTTGTTTTATTTTTGTTATTTGCAATGAAAAGAGAATTCCGATGAGAATTCATATACTAAATGATCCCAACTTTTAGAAGGCTAATCTATATATAAATTAATTTGTATAAGAAAATCTTTCTTTTAATTTATTAAATGCTATTTTACAATGCCTTCTCAAAGATTCCGACATATCGAAAATTATTTCTGTATAATATCAATACATTATCGCAAAGTTAATCACTGACCCGCTGTATCTTCAAGTACGTCGACACGTTACGCATGAAAGAAAATGTCATTTTGTAGCAAACCTACGTTGATGACTTTGTGATAATTTAATATTCATTATGATGACAAAAGGCGCGTCTTTGGCGTGTAAGCTCTAGGGAAATGCTGTTGATACCGTGAAAGATAGAGACAACGACAGTCGCCCATCCTTCAGTCGCTTGACTCCCTCTTGAGTCAGCCTCTTGCGAAGTTACACCGCCATCGAATTTATGTCGAACTCCTTTGTGCAGCGGATCACGACAGAAACCAAATTAAGAACGAGCCTTGGTTTAATGGGATTTCGAAGCGCGCAGACCAGAACAGGCTTGCGAGATGACATCATAAGCGTTAATACCTGGGTTCATAATATAAAAATAGTTTCCTTACAAGTACATATAAAACTATCGGATACATAATTGTTTCAAAGAAAAAATGGGCAGCTAATATATTTTACTTTTAATATGAAAATCTGTAATGTGTTTCTCAATACACAAATATTTCGATAAGTGATATTCTTATGACTTTAACCTTTTTTTTTCTTAGCGTACATAACTCAATACGTTTCTTAAATAATATTTATTTTATTTTATTTTATTTAAAATTTCTTAAATTTGTTTATTGTTGCAACATATTTTTTTTACAACTCTAAATACTTCTATGCCTACTTTAAGAAATATTTTCAAACTGTACGAAAGACAAGTAGGCAATAAAATGCACTTTGCAATGATGAAAAATCACGTGATCGGTAATCGGGGAAGTTCTATAAAATCGGTAGCATGGCAGAGAGAGAGAAGGGAGGGGGGGGTGGAGAAGGAAAAGAGAGGAAGAGATCGAAGAGAGCGATTGCTGGCACACCCTCGAACGAGACAATGCTGCGCTACGACAGGACATCCTTGACGTCCTGTCGTAAAACAAGCACGATACGCATTTAACGTTGCTAGGAGGATTTAAATCGAATGCACCGGCGAGATCTATCGACCCAGTTTCGCCCGGAGACACTTCATTGCGGAACGCAGTGCATATCATTGTCGCGATCAAATTCAACCTCAACATCCTGTAATATCGATTTTCTTCTTATAAAGATAAATAGATAAAACAACAGAATGTCAATACTACCTGTAAAATTTTCATCAACTAAAAAAATAAATACTGAAAGATTTAAGAAAAAAGTCTTAATAGATAATCCCAATGGAAAAAAGGAGCAGTTTAATCAAACATGAAATTTTTCTGGAAAAAATTTTTAAAAATTAAGTTAATTTTTTAATTTTTTAATTTTTTATAATAAATAAATAACGTTAAATTGAAATAACATTCCGCAATACCACTCAGATGTAAATTCAATATCAAAAGCATGATTCATATTGAGCTCCTAAATGCTTTTATGAAAAAAAAGACGCCATGTAGCGTAGAAATGCACTTGAATTAAACCGAAAAGGTTCATTGGATCATCCTTTCATGGACACTTAACAACCGTGGAAATGACCAGGTGTTAAAAAGAATACGAAGCGATGTGGTTTGCGAAATGAAGAAATACAAGATAATGCTCTGATGTTATACAAATCGATAATCTAAAAGATGAATATCTGTGCAGGAAATTGAACATCTATGTTAAATAATGTAAAAAAATTATAAATAACAATTTTTATTTAATAAATTAAATCGTTAAATAATTAAAATATATTATTTCATAGCAATATATTTCACAAAATCATCGTTAATCTTTCCCCGATCATTCATCTGTTTGAAGACCTCAATATATAACAATACAAGCAAAATAACAATGGTTAACAATGATAAATTGGATATCGCAACATAATTTCGACGGCAATTAATAGGTCGTTCTAGAAATTGTTAAAAAATAAAGTACGCGCTCAAAACAATGGAGGCCAATTCGCGAGGAGAAACAGGAAAGGAAAAAAAGAACGGAGAGATCCAGTTTGATGCCTCAAGTGGTCCCATCATTTGGTTCGGTCGAATGGAACGCTGGCAGAGGAAGAGGATAGTCAAGATAATTACGTTAATTACCGAAGTATCTATAATAAGCGATCGAGTTATAAGTCTTGTTTAAGTTGCGCCTTGCTTCGGTTGTTCCTCAGCTCGAATTCGATGAGAGAAAACCAGTCGGATTTTTCCGCAAAACGAGAACTTTACTCATGATGTTTTTGTTAGCATATGGTTTTAAAATTATTCGTCATTTTAAAAAGTTTTACTAATTAAAATATATTATACAAAAGAAGTCCTGATAAAAAACTAAAAAATATATATGTATATAAAAATATGTAATATATAGGATAAATTCTTGTAAACCTAAAACGAACTAAATAAAAAAATCTAATCATGATAAATTTAATGGACGTAATTAATAATAAAGTATCTCAAAAGATTGCTAATGCTCTTTAAATCATAAAGAAAAATAATAATATACGATTTCTTCATTGTCTATCATTTTATTTCATTATTTCTCATTATTCAATTGCATACTTAAATTTTAATGAAGCACAACTAAGAACAATAGCGACGATTGCGATGCCGGTGATGGAGGAAATCGAGATGACTTTTGTGTCGTTGCCCTCTTCCCTCCCGATATAATTTCCGTTCAATCTCAAAGAACGAGACTTTTCTCTCTCTCACACACACACACACACACACACACACACACACACACACACCACAACACACACACACACACACACACACAAACACACACACACACACACACACACACACAACCGACACACACACACACACACACACACACACGCGACGCGATAGGCCGAGAGAGAGACGAGAGACGAGAGAGAGGAGCGAGAGAGAGCGAGATATGAGCGATAGAGTAAGAAGAGAGAGAGATATCGCTAGATTCTCTATCTATCTGTACTCATCTGCTATATCTCTTCTCGATAGTCAGATAGTAGAGTGTCGTATCTATCTCTCGTATCTCGATAGATTAGTTCTAGTCTTATGAGCTCTCTCCTCTCTCTCTCTCTCTCGCTCTCTATCCGCCGTCTCTCTCTCTTCTCTCTCTCTCTCTCTCTCTCTCTCTCTCTCTCTCTTCTCTCACTCACTCACTCACTCACTCACTCACTCACTCACTCACTCACTCACTCACTCACTCACTCACTCACTCACTCACTCACTCACTCACTCACTCACTCGGAAGCGATTCCCCCGCCATTTTCAGGGGTAGTCCGTTAAACGTCTTGTTATCGCACCGATGCTCACCGAGACGTAACCAGAAAATTCACCGACGCTGTATACTCCGTCGGGTGTACCTAAAAAATGTCGACGAAGTGCCGTTTCCTTCGGGATAATACATAAACTTGGTGAGCAAAAGTACTGAGAATTGTTTTCAACTCGCTTGAAACTTGGAAACTCAATTTTTTTCTTTTTTCTTTTAACGACTGATGGAAAGTGTCTAGAGAAAGTTGGAATTCGATAGTTGGAGTGGTGTCTTTTATGATTTCGCCTTCGTGAGAGAAGGCCTCTTCAATGAAAATTTAAACCCCACTCTAACCAAGTGTGTAGCCTTTCACATTAAAATTTAAAAGATTTAAGTAATTAAACCTGGAAGAGGTTCTCTCAAAACAATTTCAAAATGAACTTACTAACAATTTCAAAAGTCAGCACGAGAATAATGCACCTTCCGAAAATAACTTCCCTCGTCAAAGTATTATCCTTAAAGTACAAGGGAATGTTAGTGGCGCTTTTTTACACGTCACACAGTTGGAAAATTTAAATTTAAATTAAACTTAATGTTACATGTCCCAAGCGGTTAATTCAAATTTTTGTGTTAATTTAATATCTGATGAATTTATATTAGAAAGTAACATAAATATTACAGAAAAAATTAATGATTAAAAATGTAGCACTTTGACATAATTTGAAAACAAATTGTGAAAGCATATGTTTTCAGAAAAATTAATATTTACAATAGATTAACATGTATATCTTATTCATTTATCCATAAATTGTGTTATTCCAACACTAAGAAATATTCAATATCAATGTAACGAAAAATATTTAATTAACACAATCACACATTAAATGTTAAATTAACACTCGAGTATGTTAAAAATGCAATACAAAAATTTCGATAAGGACGGATTTGAAAATAAATAGAAAATGTTTTTGACCGCAGACTGTCACTGATCTTTTTCAATTTAATTCCGTTAATCACCCGACGTGTTTTCTGTCTTTCTTTATCTAATAGCGATATTACGCTTAATTAATATGCCGATACTGGGTAGTTGAATGATAAATGCGACGCGCAAGACATCGGGAAGATGCGCGGGCGCGTAATTAATGCCGCCGCCGTATTCTTGTCGGTTTGCCGGAGCACCAAGTTCCGGCACCGAGAGCCGGCTATGCGGTGCGCAGACACGCTGCCAAGTTGAAGAGAGTTCAGAATCGGGGCGCCCGACCGGGTCGGAGAACCGGGCGCGTCGGGACACCGACCCGACGAATTTACGGAGTTCTGCAGCCGTTTAATGCGATTTCAGACGCGGGCACGCTTAAACGCGAGATAGCGGGTCTCTTCGTCTCGTCGCCAGTATTGCAGCACACAGCTTCCTCAACGACGAGAGATCCTTGCGAAACACGTCGCTATTCCATAACTTCCGCTCGCCCGGCAGACGTTTCTCGACATTGTCATTGATTTGTGGAGCGAGCTCCGTGATAATGAATAATAAAATATAGCGACATTGAATCGACACAAAATCGCGATCGTGCTGCAAAGTTTATAAGAACATGTTCCATGCGACAAGGCCGCTTTATCAATTTCTTAATTGGCTTTGGATGCTTCGCTGGATCCTTCCTCGGTCGAAGGAAACTTAAAGCGGCGGCCTCGATTAGGTTAGCTGCATGTCGATTGGTGATGATGGCAAAGTTAGGGGATCGTCGCGACGAATTTGCCGAGTTTGCCCTGACGGTTAATGGAATTTCCGCGTGGCCAAGTGATACAGGGGAATACGCGTCGGTCGAGTCATGTAACACTCCTCGGGTTTTCCTCGTGCAAACGCAGAGTTAATAAATACGTTTAATACTTACACAGCAAAACAATCTCGAGACAAAGCGCGATTATCATGCAACTACCGCCATTGGAGAATTCAACAAACTATCAATAACATGCATCAACCATGATGCATCTATTAGCACAAATAAATAAATTAAATAAACCTCATAAGATAAAGAAAATTTGCTTAATAACACAATAAGGCGGTTTCTCAAAATATCTACTCAAACTCTGGAAAAGAATATTTTCAAAATTCTATAATTTATTAAAACTAAACAGAGTTAAAAAATCAAACTAAACCTCTAAAAACTAAATTTATATAGCACTTTGATATTCGCAAAATAGAAATAAAATTTTCAAAGAGAAACCTTCGATAAAAGATCTCGAAAGAATACTATAAGGTTCTCGAATTTCCTGTCATTTTTTTAGACATTCTTTAAAAGAACTTTTTTCAATAATTATTTTACGTATTAGAGTAATCATTTTCTCTTAATAATAATAATTTTTATTTTACTACAATATGTATATATAATTTTTTAAGATGTACATATATCTTCCAAAAACATAATTCTGCATAGTTGCGTTGTGAACAATACAAATTTGCATCAGAGTGTTGCAACATCAAGTATGTCTTTTTACAAAAGGGAGTTCTTACGGTAGGAAGGGCCGACGGGAAACATTATCCTTGCCAGATGCGAAGCCATGAGACACTCCGGTCTCGAGGGTGTCCCTTAATAACGGCGTGAAATTTATCTCCCTGCTGTATGCTCGCGACGATATAACGAAAGTGTGACGGACGAGGATGATAATCGCATGGGGAGGCACGCAAATTTAGTCCCCGTAGTTGAAGAGGAATTTTGAGATGCTTCGAACGCCGCAATTAATGCGATTTCATGATACGTGTTAAATTGCATGCCTAACACGATATGAGCCTATAATAGAGGTAACATATTTCATTACCTTCAAACTAAGAAACTTGGTAGTTTAGTATCGTCACGTGATTAACAAGCTTCTAAACGCCAGGAAGTGTGCGTTGACGTGAATTCTGAATATTTTTAATTAAAAAATATCGTAATTAAAATATCAATAAAAAAATACTTGAATTTTTATTTATAATTAGTATTAAAATATGATTGTTATTTAAAATAAATGCTATTTATTGTAAATTTGTTTTTGTACATTTTTTAAGATAATTCAGTTAATATATATATATATATATATATATATATGTGTGTGTGTGTGTGTATATATATTTTTTTTTTTAATATTAATATATTCAGTGAATATATTAATATTTTTAAAATATTTTTGAATTATGCTTCTATTTTTGGCTTCTGAAAGGCGCGCTGTATTATTCTAGTAATGACAAAATCTACATCAGTCAAATTTCATCATTCAACTCGTGCCAATCAGTCAACCAAAAAACATGCAAATAATAAATTATTCGAGCATTCGTAAAACAAATAAAAAGTCTTAAATTTGTTATATTTTTCACTTTTTCATAAAATATTATTTTTATTTAGCTTGTGATTAAGTAGAAGACTCGCGACTTCTCCTCATCCCTCGAAAATAAAAATCTCGTAACTCCCAGTACTCTCGCCAGACTCTCCCCCCGCAATTCGCGACTATAATTTAGTAATTTCTTGCCGAGCTTATCGTTATCCACCTGATGGTTGCATCGCGAAGCGACAAAGCCTCTGCCGTGCGCGACTATCATGTTTGCGTTTTTGTTCTGGGGATTGTTCGCGCCACTTCGTTATTGGAGGTGTTAATGATGATTAAACGGAGTTTAAGTTTGAAGATAATCAGCGCCGCCGCAGTATTAATTAATTAGAGAAACGCAAAACGATGCTCAACTCGGATGATTATCACAAGAGTCATCATTTTGCTAATGTCGCGAAAACAAATTTTGCACAAAATATTCACTTTATCGGTTCACTTCGCCGATTTTTTAAAATAAACATTTTGTAACTAAAGAAACATAAATGTTTTTGTTTATTATCAAACAATTTCTGGAACTCCAAAAAAAAAACATTATTCTTCTATCTAAATTGCAATCTGAATAATAATTTTATATTTTATTTTTATAATTCCTTGTTTTTTTCTTATATTTAATTGACAAATAGATAAGCAAATATCGCACGTTAAATTTATATTTGTGCAATAGGCGTTTCGTGATTTCTTTTTTCCTCAAATTATATCTTCACGTCGGAGTGTGATTCTGAATTGTCCGACTGTAAGACTCGTTTTACCTCCTCGGAGACACGCTGAGATTATTAATCTCTCGCCTCGTTTTGATTGGTGCCGTTGATTGCAACTCCCTTTCTATCCGCGGGGCGTCACGATACTCGAGCTTATTTATCTTAATCACAACTCATCCGACATTCACAACAAAACTTCAAATCTCTAATTTATCGATGTCATGCTTGCATCGAAATAGAAAATAATGTATATATTTTACAATATAATGTAAAAAATATGATATACATCTATATATTTTTTTTCCAATTAAACTACTATTAATTAATGTTTTTAATATATCATTCCTTTTTCCACGTAGAGAGATACAAGCTTCAAGAATTAAGCTATTAAGTTACTATGCTTACGAATTATACCAATCATCTTTTTATAAAAGGTGTAATAATGAGTGATATCGTAATAGTAAAATAACAACTAATATCTCGTAATAGTTAAAGTTTTTATAGTATCAGCTGTCATTCGCCTGAATAGCCCATGTAGACTGTAAAATTCTCTAAGCTTCTATCGACACGTCGCGTGCCATTAATGACGGATGTTAAGAAATTTATTGCATTGAGAAACAGCTACTATCGGAGAAGCCGTTTACACCTTACGGAAACCGCTTAATGTCCCCTTTACACTATCTTTGGTAGTAACTTATTGTTGGAATAATAATACTTATATTTTACAGCCACAGCTGGTACAACATACAAGTACGTTATTAATTTACAATTATCTACGAAGGCAATTACAACTGACGCTTAATTATGAACTTCAGTCATTATCACAAGATTTATCGAAGAACTTGTAAAAAATTATCCGTGTACTTGATCATGAGAGCATTTTATGTCTTTTCTTTATTCACAGAACTCTTGTTGCTGAAGAAGCGTAAAATGCACTTTTAATTTTAAAATTTCAGTTTTAATTGAAATTAATAATATGACTACAATATATCACTATAATTACTACAGTTATAATGACGACAAAAAGTATATTTAATTAAATGTGTTATTTTAACTATGCCAACATTAGTTGCCCTATTAAATATTATTCTCATTATTATTATTATTATTATTATTATTACTATTATTATTATTATTATAAAATATTATTATATACATATATGAATTCTAGAAATTGTAAAATTCACGCAGAAATAATTTCATCCATTTTAACCAAAAATGATACTCTTTGCATATATTTTGTTCGGTCGATTTGCACTTATTGTTCTATTATTATTATTATTATTATTATTATTATTATTATAATATATTACTAATATTATATTTATATTATTATTTTTTAATATTACTTAATAATTTTCCCTTAATATACGTTCGCAAAAATGCAGGTATCTCTCGATGCAACTATCAAAATACACTGTAAAAAATTTTTGTAAAATTACAACTATAATAGTGGGTAATTTTGAGACCAACTATAATAGTTGTAAATTTACTTTGGTCTATAATTTTGCAGTGTACAAGTAAAAAAAATTTAATTTATCATAATTTATTTACAGTGTATACACAAGTGCAAAAAACAAATTAAGAAATTATTGCAAAATTTATTATACAAAATTACATACACAAGAAAATTTACAACTATTATAGTTGGTCTCAAAATTACCCACTATTATAGTTGTAATTTTACAAAAATTTTTTACAGTGTATGATATGAGCGTTTGTCACCTGTATGTCCTGTATTTCTGGAGTAACGCGTGTTTTCTCACACGAATGGTAAACGATTGAGCCAACTTGTGTAAAGTTTTTTTTTTATCGGAAGTGGGGGGGGGAGAGAGAGAGAGAGAGAGAGAGAGATGGGGGGGAGGGAGAAAAAAGAAAGAAGAGAGAGGTTTGTGGCGAGTTCACGGCTCTAACGTCCGGTTCAAAGGATTAGCGAGGCTGTTGGAAAGTTTTTCAATTACGAAAAATCTCTCGGGAATTACATCGGAACCGCCGTTTCCGTGCGGAAAACTTCGCGGCCGCCGCGCCGTCGCGAAAAGATACACGCACGGTCGAGGGCCACTTCCTCCGAAGCAACACGCGAGTCAATGCCGAACTATTTAAAGCGACAAACTTCCCGAACATATATCCCCTAGCTCAAGTTTCGGGTACGTACCCGCGGAAACTATCAAGTACGCGGCGGACTCTATTAACATCGTCCCGACGATGCGAGGAAATTTCCACGGCAGCTAAATACTCTTTTTAATGCAGGCCCTCGTCGCTGAAACTGCATTTTCCCGCAGTGCTCTCCGCTTTCATTGTTCGTAGAGGCATCAACACGTTTTATGTGTTAAATGATAACTGGCATCCTCGCAATTCAATTCGCGGAAAGTAAATTTAGTTTTCTTGCAATTCGATTATCTACATTATTTATCGATGTAGCAACATGGAGAGTAAAGAAATAATTATTTTAACATTCAATTATAATCATAATTAGCAAATACTTTTCCCTCGATAATCCGTTTCACTATTTTCTTTATTTTTTCGATATTTTTACAGATTAGAGAAATATCTTTTAATATAGGTGTAAGGAATACACGTATAGAAAAGTTTACGGACGGCGACGACTAATGTAATGGAATTAGCATTCGGTTTACTAAAATTATTGATAATTGAACCAATGGATAACGAGAGGCATTTCATTAAGGGTTAGCCGAGGGCGCTGATTTCCCCTATCATACAGGAGACCAACCCCGGTTTCGAGAGACGCCATCTCTCAGATAGATATATACGTATCCCCTGCGACAAGCCCAAACCGAGATAGCGCATTGGAATATTTAACGATCCAGAAACTGAGCGCGTGTTTACGCTATCTTCGTTAGCTACGTTAGCACTTCATCGCTACGTGACCGGCATGTTTAAAACCACGTCGTGCTTCAACTCAATTAATCGAATTCGAGCCCCATTACGTACATCGAGCACGAGTAATGACGCTAAATAGTACCGCCGGTAATATTATACTAAAGTGGGTAATAACGCTAATAACGCCGAATGCAGCGCGATGAATTTATTAATTGCGTCCCAAAACACGTTCGCGGATAAATATTTAATAGCGTATTTAACATAATGCAGTTCCCGTGCGTCCTCGTTACAATTCGCATGCGATAGTTCCACAGTCTGCGAATGAAAATAATGATTATCGAGCTAGCGTAAACTTTCAATTTCTCCGAATAAGAATTGTATCAAAAATATGTCTGTCTATAATTACGGATAAAGATCATAAAATATATTACAGAATTTGTGATGTTTTATATACATATACATAAAATGTATTTATTAACAGACTTTATAGAGTTTGTGTGTGTATATATTTTTTTTCTACACACACATACACGCGCGCGCGCCAAAACTCTCTCTCTCTTTCTCTCTCTCTCTCTCTCTGTGTGTGTGTGTGTGTGTGTGTGTGTGTGTGTGTGTGTGTGTGTGTGTGTGTGTGTGTGTGTGTGTGTGTGTGTGTGTGTGTGTGTGTGTACACACCACCTTTATAAAATTTGTTTAGACCTCAAAATATCCTGTATATTCATCCTTCCCAAATGTTAAACGCTATCGTGGAAAAAGGAAAAAACGGGATTGAAAAACAAATGAAATATGTAGAACGAAAAAATGGTGAAGAAAAAAATGAAAGAAAAGAGAAATAAAAACGTTCAAAGAAAGTAAAAGGAAAAAATGATGAAAGTCGAAAGCAAAAAGGTGGAAAACGGAAAGTTCTAAGGGCAGTAACTAAAGGAATAAAAAAAAGAGCGTCATCTTGATAAAGAGATAGATGCAAGAAACATTTCCGGGCGCATCGACGAGGGGCATAAGTTACGCCTCATATTTGTATTGGGGATTAATAGGAAGGGGTGAGAGAGAGAGAGAGAGAGAGAGAGAGAGAGAGAGAGAGAGAGAAACGAAAGAGAGTGAGAAAAAAATAAAAAGGAGCAGGGCTAAAGCCTCGGCTCAATTAGCAACATCCAGTTTAATGAATGCGGTCGCGGCAATCCAATAAAATTCTAATAAAGTCGCGCGCGCGCCACTGTATACTATCGAAGGGCATAGGAAAAAGAACGGAGAAAGAAAAAAAATCAGGAGAAAAATGGATTGAGAAGAGAAGGGACGGCGGTGAACAAATAGAGAGACGGAAGAGAAGAAGAAAGAAACAGTAAAACCAATGGACGCGGATCCGTATCGTTCAGATAATGCGGCACCATCGCTGGATACAAGTACGAATGGGCGGCACAAATGCAAGAGAAAACATTCGCCCGAGACTGTGTCTTTTCGTCTCGCTCTACTCTTGCTATTGATGCTACTATGACGCGTCGAAGTGGAAGCGAAAAATTAAGCTTCAATAGAATTCGTGATAGAACTACTTCCGATATCCATTGTGCGATTGCTCTGGGGTTTCCTCTGATTTGCGCAGCCTCTCAAATTCTCATCCGTGAAGCAGAGGCAACCAAAAAAGAGAGAGAGAGAGAGAGAGAGAGAGAGAGAGAGAGAGAGAGAGAGAGAGGGGGGGGGGGGGGGGACCGATTTAATATGGCAAAAATCGAAATGCTCTCTGATAATATTAGATCGTATAAAAATAATTCATCGAATATTTTTAAGTAATTTTCAGCTTCACCTAAACTTTCTAAAATTTGTATATTAATATCTTTCACATTCTCTCTCTCTCTCTCTCTCTCTCTCTCTCTCTCTAATAAATTTTATAAACTTTCAAATTTATTTAATTTCCACAAATATCCTGTGTAGTTTACAAATTTGCAAACATTTTACAAAAACAAATATACTTTTATTTTTAAAAAATCACATTATTTGATTATGAAATGCAACATTTGACATGTTTAATTTGTAAAAGCATTTTATAAAACTAATATTTCCATACATCAACAATGATTAAAAAATAATAAATATTATTAAATTTTATCATTAGAACAATCAAAATAATTAGATATACCACGTATTTCTTAATTAGCAACGCAAATCTTTATTATTCAATTTTTAATTAACATTCATATTTGTGAATTGTAAGAGAAACCTTACACCATTGTGTGACTGAAATTAACTTTTATCTTCTCTTACACGTAATAACAGAAATTTGTCTCTTTCTATTGATGTAGACATTGTTTGAATAATAGTTTCTTAATCCTTCAGTGAAAAATATTGCGCAGAGAGTGCCGCAACAGTTCAAGTGAGATAATCATCTCACTTGAAATAATCAAATCCAATTTCTGACAGCAATTCGCGGCCTCGTGGATGATAGAGGACAAACGCTTTCGCGACAAAGTATCCGTTTACGAGCGGAAAACAAACCTGGCAAAGCGATTTTCCGCTCCGAAACGCGTGCATCCTGTCTGATTCCTGCCAAAAGGCTTTTGACATGCCAACCCTTTTATTCGACAGATTTCGTCCATCTCTTCTCTCTATTCTCGCCATATCGTCACGCATCGTGTTTAACAGCATTGCACGACTTGTATTGTGCATGATATTTCGAAGGAACTCTCACATAGTCAAAAGTGAACTTCAACTGAACGTGCACCAATAGTTTCGCATAAAAAGTTTGCAGTAATAAAAAGGAAATATACTTCGTTATTGAAGTAAACCTCGCATTGAAACTCTCTCTATATAGTTACGATTATAATTTAGTTGCTGATCAGAATTTATAATTTCAATGATACTAATAGAGTATTATTGATACAATTAACAGTTATTACTAATAATATTAATAATAATATTATTAATAACAGTCATATAATTGGGCATTACAGATTAATGTTGCATACACATACCATAAATGTTATTATTTTGTTATACTATATAATATAAAGTGTTACAACTTTACAATTATACAATTCATTAATAATTATCTCTACTTGAAGTTAAGAAATACAAACGTTATACTTATATTAATTACATAGTAATTAAATAATGCGTTATACTTACATTAATTACATATATTAATTAAATAATGCGTCGCATTTGTATTTAAAAAGCAGACTGTCGTGACGCAAAATAAAATCTTTTTTGTCGCTGCTATTAGTAACTTGAAAACAAAAAATTAAATTGAATAGTTTAAGAAAGGTACGTTTTACGAGCGGGGACAGAAGAGATTGGCAAAGCCAGATTGGTAAGAAACTGACCCTTCGATACACGTGGGCGCGGCGCGGCGCGGCGCGGCGCGGCGTGGCGGCATCGCCCGTTCTAATTTCAACACCCAGACGCCCCAGACCGCCCAGACGGAAGGGGAGAAGCGAACTCGGCTCTCGTTAGGCAATATCGAGCCTAATCTCGTCTGGCGTGGCGGGATCGCGCTCCCAAACCGCCGCGCCGTCGAGCAACGGGAATCGAATAGCGCGAGGATCCTACTGCCGCCGTCGATAGCCGATAGCGGTGGACAGCTCGGAATGGGAGTGAACGTGAACAACGAGAACGAGAGAAAGGAGGGGATGGAAAGGGGGCAGAGAGGAGGGAGAACGAAACAGGGAAACCCCGAACAAATACGATTTCGACGACGATCGACCGTCGGATTCACCGCATTTTGTCGACGTGTTAATCCCTTTATCTCTGTAGCTCCCTTTTATACACGTGCCCACCAATTCCCTCTCAGTTTTCCCGGAGCCCTTCTTTCTTCAGCCCTTTTCCTCTTTTCTTTTCAATCTCATTCTCCTTCTCTTTTTCATCTTTTACCTACTTCTCCTTTTTTTCTAGGTCCTACAGGTTTCTCTCCGACTTCCGCTTGTCGTTTTGTTTCGCTCGTTCCATTTACTCTTCGACGGTTCCCTCGATTCTGGGAGAACCCGGGTGAAAGCTGAGTCGCTATCTCAATACAAAAACCGAATCGGAAATAAACTCTCTCTCTCTCTCTCTCTCTCTCTCTCTCTCTCTCTCTCATCTTTTCTTTCTTTTCATCCACCGATCATCTCATACCTCGCGCGCGAAACACGGGTCGAAAAATATTTGTTGAGCATCATAATTTCTTCAATATGAGCTGATACACGAATGTATGAATCACTTTAAAGAAAGCTGCCATTTGCAAATGTGTTCTCTATTTACGAGCTCTTTCTTAAAAAAGAGAAAACTCAAATTGCGACATAATTATCAAGTTTAAATTTTAATTATTACCTGAAAAGTTATTAACTCTTGTTACAATTGAAGTTTCTATATAATTTTATAACACGCAATATGATAAAAGAGGGTTACATTTGTTACGGTCTGTCATGTATTTTATACGTTTGTCGATCTAGTTTAACAATTATTTTCTGTTAATGTTGATTATGTTAAAAAAGTCTAACAAGAAAAGTTCGAAACAACGTTTACATTAATTAATTATTCTTATTTTTTTCAACTGATTAAGAAAATATAGTTATTCCTCTTTATCCTTTAATTTACTCATTTATTACTTTCTTGCGTTATTTATACAGAATTAATTATACAGAATACGATTATTCGAGTAATAGTTCTATTCTAATTACATTTTTCGTTCCATTTATTTCCAGAGTTCGACAAGTTTCTCTCGTATGCCCCTCGATACAAGAATTTCCCATCCCCCAAAGGGATGCCTCTATTATTCTTTCTCCAAATAAGATCCATTATCTTCTCAGAGCGACGATTCCTCTTGTGTGTTTCGATCGGTCGTTAAACGCGATGCGTGCCAAACACACTTTGCCTCGCGCGCTCCGCCATTATCCAGCGCAGAAGCGACAGTTTTACGACAGCTCGGAGTGTAGCCGAGAAACTGCGGGAAAACCGTATGGAGCGAGAAATTTATAAATCTGTTTATGTATCGACGTCGCGCGCACAGTGGAATGTCCGCGCCAGCAAGCACGCGAACATGAGATGTCATAAAACAGGCAGATACGTCGTTCTCGCCTTTAATCACACAATCCGTAATTGATTTTACCTTGGTGGTAATGCGAAAGGAAGTGAACTCTATATATTTTTGCTATTAGATGTATAATATACATATACATCCTCATAACAAAGCTTCAAATGAGAAATTTATGAGAAACTTATTCCGAATTAAATCTAGAATAGATTTATTAATTGTGCAAAATTAAAATAAATTGTACAAAAAATGTCATAATCGAAGATAACAGATCTGTGAAACACCTCGTGTACGCATGCACGCATCCAAACGATGCACCGTCGTATTGCTTTATTATAGTGTGCCACGTGCCGCGCGCAGAAACTGTATGTTTCACATCTGTTCGCGCGTTCGGAGTCGCTAAAATAGAGTCCGCGCGTTTATCGCGCGTGTGGTGTCTCGGGATACATAACCGCGGCTCGCGTGTTATTTGGACGCGACTGCCCCGGTTATTTTCATGGTACGTCTCGCAACTTTCAAACGGAAGGCGCTCGACAAGCGAATCGTATCAATTAAGTCAGCGCATCGCATGAATGCCCATGAGAACGATTATGCGGATTAGGTATATCTCACATTTATAAAATACACATTCTAAATGTCAAACTTAAATTTTTACCATTTTTGTAACAAATAAATACAAAATATATTTTTCTTGTTTTTGGCTTGTTATAGTGCGCTGAGAAAAAAATATTGTTAATTTGACTAAATTTTTCAACTTGATTAAATTTCTTTAGTTCAAGTATTTATGCATTTAACTTAAATACATAAAATACTTATACTTCAATTTAACTGTTTATATATTTGACTGAAATACACAAATCGTGGAATTAAAGAAATTTAATTTGGTTGAAAAATTTAGTCAAATTAACAACTTTCTTTCTCAATGTGTATTTGAGTGATCAGTATGCTATAAATCCTACATTGCTGAATGTATTTTGTTATTATTATTATTAATCGTGATTTTTTAAATTCTCTTTTATCGTTCTTTGATCATCTTCTGACCGATGATAAATTTTCTTATAACGCGCAAGATGGTTCGCATTCAGACTAAAGGTACTGCAAAATTTCTGCAAACTCCTGCAATTTGTTCAACAGTTTATTGAAGATATGTTTTTGAGAAGAGATCTAAAATGTCGTCTCTCTCCGTTCATTTTCTCGTTTTCCATGAATTCGGGAAGCAAGGTTCGGCCGCGCGAAAGAAAATGGCGATAATCGAATAAAAAGGCGAGCGAGAAACGCGCGTAACAATTTTGCAAGCTTAAATTAAATTAGTCACGCTGACGGCAAAGTGTTAACTCGCGGTGTACATCTCCATTTGAATTACATGGATAGAAATTACAAAAGAATAAAGGCTAGTAATAATGTTACGTTTTGCAATTGCAACGTTGCAAAGCGCATCCCGATTGATAATCGATCTGAACGGCTTCGATACGCTTGTCTATTAAATTTTATTTGTTCATACTCGATAAATGGATAAATCACGAAAATTGCGCGCCCCAGGGCTCACAATAACAGAACTACAATAAAATTTGTAAATTTTGCATCTGCAATATTCAAATTATTCAATCTAAATGGCAGAATAAACTTGTACACGCGGTTTCGAGCAACATCTTTATCGTAAACCATTTTCCAAATGTTTTCCCTCTGGAATAATTCGCTATAAAATATTCTGATGTTTCTTCAAAATGTCAGCAAAATGATAAATCCAACCAAGATTTAATATATTAATTTCTCTTGTAAGTTATGTGTATCTTGTGTTATGTCATGATAATCTCTTGTATTAAATCATATTATTTTGAAGATAAATAAGAAATAGTTAAGAAATATAGAAAATATGGAAAAGTTGTTTCACTGTACATTTTATCCCGAAGAAGAAATCGCAAATCGTACCTTACGTTCGTTGAATCGTCCTGTCTATTAATATTTAAGGAATTTTATATTAATACCTCTCTCAAGGCAGCTGTCTAAAATGCTCGCCGCTACATAATTCATATATCTCTTATATTATGCGACATCCCGCTCCATATGGATGCTACACTCGTGGACACTTTACAGCACTCGTCTCGTGGAGAGTAAAATTACAGAAGTAAATTTCAGGCTCGTGTAGTGGCTTTTGATACTGCTACTATAGAATCCTAATCTTCACCCAATCTCATTCTTTTTTCAATAAAAGTAATACATTTATTATTTTATCACAAAATGCTTAATGATAAAAATAACAATTTAGAGCTTGTTGAATATCGAGAAATATTGATCAATTGGAAAATTTGTACAGTTTGTAAATATTTTCTTTCGATATACACCTCACATATATAAATTTATTATTCAAATTTATACTGAGGATTCCCACAAATCTTCAACACATCAGAGTACTTGATATAAATACGAAGTTTCTACATCCATCCGTTTTTGGCAAACGAACGCGCGCATTCTTTGTGCGCGCCAGTTTAGATCATTCCGAGAGGCTGCTGGATTCGAACTAGTACTGAACTCCAGCCAGGAATACGGGTGAGGCAGAGGATGGAAAGAGAGAGGGGAAATCTGCCAACGCGTTGCTAAATTTATTATTCTACGCAGCTGATAGTACGCAAACTTTAGCAACGGAAAAATCGACGGAGTTTCTCTCTCTCTCTCTCTCTCTCTCTCTCTCTCTCTCTCTCTCTCTCTCTCTCTCTCTCTCTCTCTCTCTCTCTCTCTCTCTCTCTCTCTCTCTCTCTCTCTCTCTCTCTCTCTCTCTATCTCTATCTATCTATCTATCTATCTATCTATCTATCTATCTATCTATCCCTATCTCTATCTCTATCTATCTATCTGTCTGTCTATCTATCTATCTATTTATCTCTCTCTGGAGTCAAAGTTGCCGAAAAAAAAATTCGGCGCGGGCATCACGATGGCGTCCTGAGGTAGTTTGCGGGGATTTCAGGAAGGATAGAATGGCAAATTGTTCCGACGATACTCCGTTCACGAATTCGCATATCGACGATAAAGGACCTCGAATCGACCGTTTCGTGCGTGCGTGTACTACGTGCGGTATACCCTATCGCCGAAAAGTTTGAAGTTATGCAGAAATAGACAGGAAACGACGTTGATTTTGTTACGGCAATTCTTCCTCCCGAGCTTCGCGGAGTCACACGTCCTTCTCTCCTATAAAGTATGATTAAAGATAAGATTGGTCATTCTATTGCGCGAGAGAATCTGCATAAAAGTCTGTATAGAATTATGATTATTTGTGCTCGTCATACTTGGAAAACTTTTTGAGGCCAGTGTACTTGTCAGATTTTATGCCTCGATTGTATACGGATTTTCTTGATCTCTTCTTTCTAAGCCGTGCACGCCATTCTCGACGAAAGCATACTGAATTTTTGAAGAGCCATCGTGCGTGTCTCGTAAAATGCATACAATATTGACATTATATTGCTTAAGATACTTCGTGTTATCTTAGTTTTCATAATATTTAACGATGTTAATACATTATACTATTTGCATAAAGTATCTCCATGTCGAGAAAACAGTATTAGTAATAAAAACAAAAATTTGTTATTTTCAACTAGAAGCGTGTAACAAAATTTTGTCTATCAACAATTAAGGACAATTAACTAATTATATCAAAAATTATTATAAAAATTATAAAAATTAATATAAATTAAGTAAAGCTTGATCAACCATTCTGAGCGAAATTAAAGATTTTTAATTGAGAATTGAGGGATTTTTTTAAATTGAGAAATTTTGATTGCTCTTCAAACTAGATCGTATGAAGGAAGAGATAAAAAAAAATTGCATATGGACATTTATGGGTGGTATTACGAAATTACTAGAGGTCGAGAAGAAGGCAACGAACAAACGACTTTATGAAGGGAAGATCTCTCTTTCTCTCTATACAGCTCTCTATACGGTTGAAAAATGATACAAAGTTTCGTTAATAACTGAATTTCTTCGTGTATCTCTTATAATCCGCGAATCCCGAGTTCGATCGTACTTCATTAGTGCGTTGACTTTCGGCAAATATTATCTTTATTAGCACTCTTGTGTCTCTTAGAGGAAGTTCTTCTATATACTATGGCTTGATTAAGACCCAATTCTCAAGCCGACGCTTCTTGAATTCCTAATGAAGCTCTATTGAAACGGCTAATAATCCGTTTCGTGCACGTTGAAAGAAATGTGAACGATGTAATTATATATGGCCAAGGTCCGCTGTTCCGAAATGATAGTCTTTCAATGAAAAAACTATCGTTTGAATTAATACCCTCCTCTACTTATGTACATTCTCGGTAGAATATTCAAGCACAGATTGATAATAATCTTATATGATATGTTAGATTGATACAATTATCAGAAACAAGACCAAAATTAAAAAGAGACTACTAAGGTGAGCGTTATATAAAAGATACCCTTATTATAAATAATATTCTTATTAAAAAATTTTAAAATTATTGGAAAAAACACTATTATATATATATATATATATCGTATCCATAGTACTCTCAATAATTCTATAGATGATCAAGATCTTTTTACACTTTTTTTTCTCCCTTGCTTTCCGGAGCCTTAATCTCTCTCATCCTTGCAAAGACTAATATCGGATTTGCGTAATCTTGAGAGCATCGGTCCTCTGATCTGTTGGAACAGATGGCGGCTTTAAAGTTGACTTTGAATTTTCACATAACTTATCCCCGATTCCTCCATTATCAGTTACAAAGGACTCGAATCTTTTATTTTAAGATAAGAAAATAGCAAATATCAATATCGCGTCAATCAGAATTCATTATAAAATAACATTTGACCTGATAAAATTAATCGCATTACATTAAGTGGTACATAAAAATTAATTCTGTATTATATTCAACCGATTAATATTTGCAAATAAAACATTTCATTTCCACTTTTAGTCAAATTTAATTATATTTTATGAAATGTAATGCAATAAGAAAACCATGTAAAATTTTTACATTAAAAAAAAAGGCTATAAATATTTTGAAGCAAACACTGAGTTAGAGATAAATTTTATTTCTTCAAGTTCTCTCAAGCAAAATGTCATGTTCATATTGCCACTCTATGAGCAATGTAAGATCTTTTTTAACTTCAGACTCTCTACATTCCACTCTCGTCTTTTGATCCCTCGGCGAACGAACATGGAGAGATTTAAACTCGAATTTAAACTTTTGGGCGAACCCTACATGGGTACGTTGTCCATCACGAAAAGCCACTAGGGTGTGTCTGGATAAAGGACCGTGAGTTAGTAGGGCTTTTTTCGATCGCAATATTTTTCTTCCCGGATGCACGAATGTCCGGAAGCATAAATCTTTAGCAACGCGATTCACTGTTCTCTCGCTGAATATGAATTTTTATTCTTTTTCTTTATCAATAATTCTCTATTAAAAGTACATCATTGTTTTCGTTGTTGAAAAGTAACACTAAATTTCAAAATTTACATGTTTATTGACTGTAGTATGAATTGCTTTTAATAAATTTATCTAAAAGATAAATATGGAAATAAATATAAAGAACAAGAAGCAGGAAAACAAAAAATAATAAATTATTTTGGATATTATTATAATTAATCACCAAATTTGATTTTCATGTAAAATAAAAAATCATTTTTCTCGAGAATATTAGATTTTTAATTAAAAACTGTTGATGTATTTCCTGGCAAAGAATTATAAGATTTCTGTTAATAATTCGAGAGAAAGAGAGAGAGAAAAAGAGAATTTTTTATTAAATTAAATGTCAATTTTTAATTGGCTCCGATGAAATTGCTGTAAAAAGGGCTACTTGAAAATGATTAGAGAATCTTCGACGGAGATAAATGTTGTGATTCAGCAAACACGCATTTATAGTATTCTTTATTTCTTATTTTGCATTATGTTTTTTAAAATTTCTTAACTTTTCTGGCAGAAGCATTGGTACATTTATATTATCATTAAAATTTTAAACTTTGTTAAACTCAACAAACCTATAATAGAAATTCAGAGATTGCATTCTAATTGTCCTCGCTGCTACTTGGAGTATTTGGCAAAACGTTCACAAACTCCATGCGCGTACAGTGCAAATTACTATTAATTATCGTGAGCTCCTGGCGGAAGCACGTCGCGAAACAAACGGAATTCATGTCCTCCACGTAGACATAATCGGGATGAGAGAAGCAGAAGGACAGGTAGAAGGAAACCGGAAAACATTACAAATTACTTACAAAGGATGAAAACCTTTAGGTCGCACTTGCTCACAGTGACCCATATTCAGCCGGCTTGTCAACATTCATCTTTCCTCTTTCCTTCTCACCCTCCTTTCCATTTGCAGTGATAAGTTCACGTACATATCCGATCCGGTAGTCGCGGTAATACTTTCGGAGATTACGACCGGTGCAGCACTCTCTCTTTCTCTCGTAAAGAAAAATAACAAAAGAAAGAAAAAAGATTGGAAAATAAAAATAAGGAAACTGTACTAGAAAGATGCGATCTGTTTTAGATGTTTGAAAGGAAGGAGTATCTTATCGGCGTAAATAGGTGCGGTAAGGATAAGATAAAGAGAAGAAAGGAAGAAAAGAAGAAGGAAGAAAAGAGGGAGAAATTATGATTTTCTGCTTATGACGGGACAATGAATGCATCCATCGTTGCGATATGCTCCAGTTTTCCTATGTGCATCTTCTGTCACTCCTTAACGACGACGCCGGAAAAATGCGTTTCCTATCCACCTTCCTAATTTTTTTTAAGAGAATCGACTCTTATTATAATAGTAACTACATTTAAAACCGTTTTCTAGCATTCAAATAACATAAATCAGAGATTACTTTTCATTAAAAAATAAAAAAAATAATATAATAAAATGAAGTAAATAACCCTTAAATAATCTGACACAAGTAAAAATCTTGAATGTAATCATGACGATCAGATTTCTGTAAACAGTAATAACAATAATAATAATTTATACCTTAAATTAATTTTGTATATATATATATATATATATATATATATATATATATATATACGCGCGCATCATCATAAAGGTTAAATTGCTTTTTTTATCGTATTGTTCAAGAATACATTAGTAATATCTGTCGATAAAATTAAAGCAAGACGATTCTTGCTTTCACTTGCTTCCCTTTACAAAGGAAGTACACTGTGCTTATCATATTCCATATTCTATATTCGCATCTTTTTATATCGCGTCACGAAAAAGGGAGGAGAGGGAAGAATTCTTCTCTCCCTCATTCGGTTGAAAGAAAGAAGAATCGGCGCTTCTATCTGGATTGCGCGACGCGAACACGTTACGATCATAGCACAAAACACGATATACCTGCCGTCAACGGAAATAAAAAGGTGTCGTTGTCCTTTCGTCCCCTTCCTCCTGCATTGCCCACCCTACCATTTAAGTAGACGATGTCTGCGGCGTGTCGCTTTGTCACGATTCTAAAGGCAAAATGTACCGCGTACGCTGAAGTACAATTGATGTGCAGCGATCGTTTTCGAAATCTGTGCCTGTTATTATTTAGTAAAAAACTTTACGAAGATGTGCAACAAAAGAGTCGGAGAATACACAATATGCAAGATAAACGGAAATTGTAATATGTAATATCAAAGTCGATTCCGGAGCATCGGAAATATTCGATTCACACCCTCGAGGAAGAGCATTACAATCCTATTCGAAGCTACGAATTACAACTTAATAATATCAAAATATTAGAATAAAAATTTCGAAATGAGAAACAAATTGATTAATACAATACAAACCAGAGATTGCAAGATCTCTCTCTCTCTCTTTCTCTCTCTATCTATCTATCCATCTATCTATCTATCTATCTATCTCTCTCTCAGAATGTCGAAGAAATTGCAGCACTACACTAACTCTCACATATCTGAAATAAAAAAAGAAGAATGATGGTTATTCGAGTGTAAAAATTGATTTTTAAATTTATGAGCAATTGCGTGCTCTTGAGAAAGTGCCGCCGCTCGATGGCGGATACTTCAAATAAAATCAACCGACCAGAAGAATATTTGTATTTACAAATCAGTGCCGATTATACAATTTGAGAGCTTTTATCACGTGACGTGAGTTTCCTTACACGGGCAACATTAATCACCGATAGAGAAAGTCCCGCGGTAGAGAGACTAGCCATTAATTTATCCCGCGGGACTTTGCCTCGAGAGTCGCTAGCTTTTCAATAAGTCAGCGGGATCAGAGGAGTGAGAATTCGGCCGTTGTACAAACTCGCGGCGCGTAAATCACCAAATTAAGCAAACAAGCGTCTATTATAAGGGTGCGCGCCGCTACCCTCATCAACGGTTCCCACGTTAGATTCTCTCGCCGTTAGTGTTCGTACCGACAGTACGGTGGGAAAACCGCGACGAAGCTCATCCCTTGAAAATCGCGAAGCGATGGTACATGATAGACGCCGCACCGTCGACGACAGCGGCAAGAGGAGAGCGGGGACCGGGGACAGCAAAAACATGACGAGAGCAAACGAATAGGTTCAGGGTCCGCGTCCGAACCGCGGTAGAGCGTTTAAGCCCAGTACATTCTGCACTTAAATGTAAATTTTGTGAGGGGCATTGCGACGTATCATTTAATACGAACTGCAATCTTGTCAATATATATTATTTACATATTAATATTAAAATTAAAATTATTACGCAGGATTTTGTGTTGTGTGTATGCATAAGTATCGCAAGATTATGTTTTTATGATAAAACGTATATTAATAAATAAAATCCTCAAATTTCCCACTTTAAAATTCAATAAATTATGAAACTTTGCCAAAACACGGAAAAAACAGTTTGCTAATATATCTAAAAATTTAGTTGGATTAGTCGAAAGAAAAATTATAGTAGACAACAATAAAATTGTCCTTTTATTGCCTCTTTTTGTTATGCTCCATTTAAAAGATCTATTCTAGAATTTACGCTATACAATTGTAAACTATATACATATAATGTAGTCACATAATCATGTGTATCAACGAACAATGGTACGGCATTTTTATTTTCAAGAATATGCAACATTTTCATTTTTATTTCACTAAAAGTGACATTAATCTCTTCGCAGCAGGTTATAAAAATTTATCCAGCGGTCCACACGCGCGCGTTGTATAATTGCAATTGCTGCCCGACGATAAGCGACAGTACGGCACTGAATGTGCATCCCTTGTCGAGGGAGAAAGGGGACAGGGATGGCGACGCATGCCGGTGATATACGGCGCGGCGCGGCGTGGCGCGATGAAAACGAACGGACGAATGAATGCGCCCGGTAATTTGCGTAAAATGAATTTAATCTCGTGAAAACGGGCCGCGTGATTTGCGCTCGGCAAATTTCCCAGGCGAATGTGTGCATACGGATTTGATGTATGACAGTCGAATAATGAGACGGTTGAACAAAGGCGGGAAGGAAACGGATCAACGAACGAATAAGCCAAATAAATCGAACAAATCGTTAATTAACCGAGCAATCCATGTAGTCATACAGTCAGTTTTTGGGGGCTTTTTTAATAGCTATTCAAATTGTTAAAAAAAAGTTACCTTCAAATATGTAGTTCAAAATTTTTTATTATGTAATTTTTTAAATTTAGTGTACTATTCTACGTATAATAAATTTATTTTTGATATATATACACTGGACGTGTTACAGCCTTCGAGAAAAATAATGTACGTAAATAATACAATCATCAAATCTCAATTATGTTCAGAAATTAATTAATGCACACAATTTACTCTCTACTGTTAGTGTTGTTTCGATAAACAACTTGTTTATAAATTTTCTTTGATTCACAGCAGAGAATACCGATATGTTTAAAACTGATAATAGAGAAGACATTTATATTAACTGCAAAAACTATCATGTCAAGAATAGCTTTACAAACAATTTACTTTCATTTAAATGTGTGCCACGATCGTCGAATAAGATCTCAACTCGAAAACGTGTGAATGCCACTAATGTATAAACAAAGTCACACGACAACGAATAGCAGAACTTTGGGAAAACTTCGCTAAGGACGAAATCCCAGATTTAGTTAAGCTCATCCTTAAGTCGAGAGCGGTTTAATTCATTAAGGAAAGTTCGCGTTAAACGATAGAGCTTTCGAGCTAAAGCGGACGATTTCGCGCATGAATTGGGCAAAAGAAATTAAATTACAATTTATATTTAATAAATATAGCACTAACGTGATACAATAAATAATATCATATAAAAACTAAATTTATTTCTAAAATAAAACGTTTTAGAGAAATTATCATCGTCGCTGAGCTTAAAAATACTTATTTATAATAAATACGTAGTCAAATTAATTTAATAATTGCACAATTAAAGTATAAACCAAATTTGTTTAAAAACATATAGCCAATGATACCAATTATTCCATACATGAGTCGGATTTTTAATTATTGTAAATACATTGTGAATATATTCAAATAATTTTAATTAATTGGAATTTAATTAAAGCTTATATTCCAACAATTTAAAACTATCGCTGAGGTTACATCGTCCCACAAGAAATTCAAAAGAATTAAGCCAGAGAAAGGAACGATTAGAGAATCTGAAACGATCCGTTATCGGAATATCTTCTAACGATAATGGGATACTAGGTACATTAAGGTCGACATCGAATCCGGCAGACTCGCCGGAAATCTCGACCATCGCACCCCGATCATTCAAATGCGCGATGAAGCGACTCATAATATACTTCCCGCGACCATATGAACGGTCCTCCACGCTGCAAACGAGAATGGGGAACGCGTTCTTCCATGGAGCTAGAGAAGAGGGTTCGCATATGAAAGAGAGAGAGAGAGAGAGAGAGAGAGAGAGAGAGAGAGAGAGAGAGAGAGAGAGAGAGAGAGAGAGAGAGAGAGAATGCCAATATGTACACAGACCGATGGGCACGTGCATGTTCCCGACTGCACGCGTGCGTCAACGTCATCGTCGTCGTCACTATCGTCGAGACGCGACGAGGACCGCCCTTCCGCGTCCCTGGCAGAGTACCTACAGCACTAGATGCACAACATGCATTTCCAAGCTCGCCCGTCCCTCCCCCCGGGAGACCGGCAGTCCATAATATGCACTTGCAATCAGAGTTAAGTGCGCAGTCTCCCTCCTCCTCCCACTTCCCCGCTAACCCCGACCCTCATATCCTCTGCCATTGAGATCCACCCCCGTCACAACGACCCTAAAACTGAGCAATACCACTGCTGAACCAAATGACGTTCGCCCTCAGGTGTCCCTCTCTCATATCCCCCCCCCCCTCTCTCTCTCTCTCTCTCTCTCTCTCTTTCTCTCTCTGACCAATGCGGTACGCAAACACATGCTCAGCCGAATGGCAAATATAAGCGAACATTCATCGACTAACCAGGGAACGTGGACTCTTTGCACCTGCAGCAACCGGTATCCTCCAGGTGAAACTTGAACGGATAGCCAGCGTACGGTCGTGATTTGATGTGGTCACTTTTACGATCCGTGACCACACGGTTAGCCACGAAACAACAGAAAGGAGCTAAATAGTAATTTTGAGAAAATATACAAAGCATGAAACTTTGTATTTTCTTAAAGGTAACGAAATTATTAAAAATTATGTGCACAGGATGCACTCACAATCAGAATTGTAACAAAAAGTTAATATTTTAAAAGATAAGATGCCAACTTCACAGAGATGTAACGGATGTTTCTTTATGTTTGAAAAACTATTTCTTCCATGTGTAAGTGATGAAGTATACACTGCGCGTGAATGTCGTGTGCTAATTCACCTGATTACGACTAGCAACTGTGTCTACAGTATCTGACTGCATTTGCATATATGCATCTTTGCATGTATGCAGATTGTCCCGAGAGAATTGCGTCCACCTCGGAATCTATACGCGGTTATATGTATACAGGAGAATGATGATCCTTAGAGACTGATTGCGGACATATACATACATGATACAGACAAATACACAAATAGCAATACAATAATAATATTAATTTCCAATAGTATTACGCAAATTAATCAATACATTAAGGAATAATTTTATATTTCTATATATACGTACTTGTATGATACAAATAAAAGTGTAACGTATACATCCACTTAGCGTCATAATAAACGTTATTTGTTAATTACACGTCAATCTAAAAATCAAAATCATGATAATAAAATACAAATACGGTGGAATATATACACAATAAAATAACAATTACTATATACGATAATGCCTCTGCAATTACTGTTATCTTCCGTTCATTAAATTAAGACTGACATGATATTTTTTATTCCACTTTCGATGATCAATCGCGTTGCTCACAGGCGAGCCGGAAGGGTACACAATGACACATGATAACTTCGTTTTTCGCATCTCGAAACGTTTATCCGATCGCGACAATCGCGATGAAACGCCGTGGTCGTGCTGTTCCAATCGTATTTTCCTTTTCACTCGAATTACAACGCGCAACAATAAACATTCGATCTGATCAATCGCATCTCTGGGATAATTGTGTTAATAACTGCTAATTTTTATCCAATTAACGTACTTCGTCCCTACCAATCAAAGCCATGGCTTAATAGACCTTGTGCGCACAGATTGAATTGCAAAATAGGGGAAAGAGAGAAAGAGGAAGGGAAGGATGGATTAATGTAGACGCACATGATATACATTTTCGCTACAGACACGCAAATCACTCTGAAGAATCCGGTTTATCAGCGTAAATGTGCACTTAATTAACGAATAACATTCATCATAGTGTACCTAAATAGACGTATATGCCATATTTTTATTGATATTATTCTCTATTGGTGTAAAACTAAAGAAACCGTATCTACCGAGAAAACACAAACCTCCAGAAGTCATACTATGGCAGGAATCTCTTGCTGTTTCATTTTAATTACCTTTTAGAAAATAATTGAATAAATTCTAGAAATTTGATACGATATATGTATCTAAAAAAGATATACTTAATATATTAGAGAGTGTACATTATATTAATAATATTAAATTAATATTTAAAAGTGAGATTCGATCTCCTCGTAGACATCATTTCTAAGCATTATAAAGAACGATACCTGTATTCTCCATCGCGACTATGGGCTCAAGCTGAGCCTAATCGGATCAACAAGAAGTTCCAGGCATCTAGAACAGAATAACTTCGTGGATCAGGTCTAATGCCTCAGACGGGAAAGAGCGGAGAGATATTTTTCGGACGTTAATCAAATTTAACCTCTGTCCCTAGGTTGAAATCTTTTCCATAATCCTGATATTCTTCAATATTCTCCGGTAAAACTAAACGTCGCGCGATGACTCGCCCTCTCTATTCGCTATATAATTTTCGTCGCGCGAAAATAAAATAGAAGGCTGCTGTACGTAATGTGAGAGAGAGAGAGAGAGAGAGAGAGAGAGAGAGAGAGAGAGAGAGAGTCTTTGAAAATGTATAAATGACGTTATTTTATAAACAAGGATAATATGCTCCAATAACGGTTGTTGAATCAGGTAATTATCATTATGGAAATTAGTAATCTACGCACGAGTTGGTTAGCATAAAAGATTAAAAGCTCGTGGCAAATTAAGAAAATGTGAGCTAATAAAAAGAAAAGAATAATTAATAGGGCTGGCAACAACGATATAATTATTATCGTTAAAATTGATTAAGCTTTGTTATCGAAGGAAATATTTGCGTGACTTGCCTACGTTCAATGAAAGTGGCACGCAATATGACATATCCGATAGAATGCGACGCGGTGCATCATACCATGCAAGGGTGACGAGGGCGAATAAACATTCGGCTAATAATAGCGAGTCTTTCTGTAGGTGGGCAACGTGCGGCGGAAAACGACAAAATCGACGCCAATGAAAACACGAAATCAAAATACCATTAAGCAAGCTACGCTTTGCACCGAAACTTATTAAAAATAGCAGAAAAAATAAATAACGTACAAGAAATATCAATTTCTCTATGGCTCAAACACATTCCTGTACAAATTATACAGCTTAAAATAAAGAAAATACTTAACCAACACACACAAAATGAAAAACATGTAGATACACACTAATAAAGAACAGTTAAATATTCATTGTTTTGTACATGTATTTTAAGAGATTTTACTATTAAAAAAAATAAATTTTGAACAAATCGCAAAAATTCGCAAGACGTTTAAATCTGAACGCAAACAATCTCGCAAGTGACAAAGGAATTTATCAGCTGCCCTAGCTGATCGAAAAATGACAAAAGAGAGAAGAAAGCGCATCGTACACAAAAAGTTACAACTTTTTTAAAAAATCTCGCAAACAATCAAATACTGTAAAATTATTAAGTAGTTTTGTTACGCTATATTATTACGTAATAATCAATAAGTGAAGAAAATATTTATTATAAAATTAAATATACCGTTACTTTCTACTTCATAATAATATTTTTATCGTATGATTCATCTCGATTTTTAAATTTCCTAATTGAAAGAGATATAGAATATTAAAAAATTAAAGATTAGAAATATTTCCTGTTGAAAACAGCCCATTTAAACTCTGCCCATGTCTGCAATTCTAAACGATCTCATTTGTGAGATTCAAAAATGACTTAATAACAACGCAACGATTAATCATTTCCGATAACGCGCTATTCGTCGTCACGGCACTATTATATTACATCAATTGAAAGGAAGGAAGCGCTCGGTCACGATAAATTTCGACAATTCTGATCGCGTGTCATCACGTTCCTAAAGTACGGGCACCAATCATTAACGTTACTCGGAGTCCAATGGGGGCCTTACCTACCGGAAGCCTCCACCGATGCGCTCGAAGCGGCGGTGGCGGAGCAATTGTTGTGAGTACTACCCGCTGCTCTATATAGAGATCCTTGCACAGAGAGTCTTGCACAGCCTCCAACCCTCCGAGGCGAGCGGCGCGCGACGTGTTGGTTACGAACCGCCTCCGATGATTTGTGCGGCAGTTAATCCCCCTGACACGTGACTTTTTCTTCCTTCTATCGGAGTTCTAGCGGGTTGGAGGGAGCGCGAAGAACAGTTTTCCGCTTTTTGCTCTTGCCGTGCTCTCGCGCGAGTCGCCCACGATCGTTCACCACGAGAGAAACATTAACCTCACACTGCTAACTTACGATCCCTCACCAACTAACGCCGAATCTTATTTTTAAGTACAGTAAAGGTATAATACATAAAATATTCGCGAGAGAAAGAGAAAGAGAAATATAAAAAAAAAAAAAAAAAAAAAAAACAGCTGCAGTTTATGACGATTTGTGACAAGTTACGTATATAAAAAAGAAAGAATTATTTCGAATATAATATCATTTTGCGTATGACATAGAAAAGTCTGTTGAGAAAAAGAAATCCATGAAATTGTTTATTATATTGTTGCGTCGAGACGCTTTTAATCACTCACACACACACGCATTCACTCGCGGAAAGAAAGCTAGGCGAGATTTCAATGTAACACCAATTTTATTTAAAAGAACGGAAACAGCAGGAGTCCGGCGCAGAACTGAACATCTGTTCTTAATTAGAAACAACAAACTCGTTGCGCTAAACAAATCTTTCCCGGCAACTGGCCGATCGATATTGTCGATCGATCCTACCAGCTGACTGGCGGCGCTGAGTATACCGGGCTATGCGCGGCGCGCAACAATATCATACTGCTGTAAATCATGTAAGATATATATTTATTAAGCGTATGATAATTATTAGTAATTTACACGTCTAGTAGACGAATTAAGTCTGCCTTTGCGCGTTTCTACTGTTTCAACATTCCATCATCAATTTTATTGCTACTTGAATGGAAGAGGTCTTATTGAGATTGAAAACTTGCGATTAATCACAATAAAATATGGTTAAATTCTGTGATTTGATTATTAGCGCGTGTTGGAACATTCTATTCGCACCATCACAAACCATAAGCACTAGTATAGAACCGTGAGAAAGATTAAAGTTGAATAGCTAAGCTAATTAAGAATGATGGAGCTCTACAAGCAATAATCACAAAGATGATAGAGATATTGATATTCGTTAATGAGGCTGGGTTTAATTAATTTCTCAGCGAGCCTCGATTACAGCCGACTCGTTCACCTCCGTCTCGCGCGCGTTAAATATCCCTGTTTCCTTTCAGTCAAAGCTAGAGCAAATCCCCGGGATCTGGATACAAGCTGCTGCCGATGATTTGTACCGCCGTTAATCCACACAGTACACGAGTTTTCTTGCCTCCGCCGCGACACCGGGCACCGTGCACCGGCTCGAAAGATCTCCCCCGTGCAAGCTGCGCGATGTCTTCATTTCTTTTCCCGACCCCTGTCGCCCCATCCTTTCCCGGAACGTCCCCCGTTATGCATTCCATACGGCGCGGGCGGCACCGCCGCTATTTCTCATCCCGCTCGCGATTTATCAACGCGGGTTTTGCAACGGCAAAATTGGCCGTCTTTTAATAGACTTATCGCTAGTCAATATGTAAATAACGTGATGGAGAGATTTACAAGACGATCAATACTGCCGATATATACGTCGTCTATTCAATTTCTTTAATTAAACGCTATTAATGTCTTTTATTCTTTGTTTAACGAGTTTTCGTAACTCTAGCCGGCAACAATCTAAAGTAACTTTCTTCACATTTTCTTAAATCAAATTACATGTAATTTTGTTCACTGTTTTATATTATATCAATTAATAATACTTTTGATGCAAAATTCAAAACGTGTACATGTACGTTCGTGCTACTACAATAAACTGGTATAGTACGTTCGTTGAAATTAAATGGTAAATTTTGATGCAATTTCTTACTTTTAAGGATAAGATAATAAAACTTTGATTACTATAAAAAAATTAATATAGTTCATTGTTCGTTATTATCAATTCAGGAAATTTTTCTGCGATTTATAAATTTACTTAGTACGCAAGATCATCTAACGGTTTGAAAAGAAACTTAATCGTGATTTTGCATCAAGATTCGTAGACAATCGCTCGTGACTCGCGATCGATGTTCCATTCGAATTAGATCGTAGCCGTGACGATTATCGAACAATTGTCGCAGTTCCGCTGCAATCTTAGAAAACTTTCTTCTCGCGTTTTCGTTTTATGCAATTTATTCATTCCGCTGTTGTCGCGGCCGCCGACCTCGGGAACGGCATTATTATACTATCGCACTTGAGCGACCGATCGCGAAGGAAAGTTTCCCCTAAGAAATCCAATCAATTAACACGCGAACTCGACACGACTAAGCAATTAAGCGTCATCTCCGCATTGATCCGATAGTCGCTGCCGAAGGCACGGAAATTGGCGCGAGAGAAGGCACTGTTACCCCTGTTATAACTTGCACCGCAAATAACAATGGCCGATCGATCTAAGAGGAAAGGCTCGACGAAAAGTTTCGAGAAAAGAGCGAAGAAAAGGCGAGTTCGCATTCGGGGGGGGGGGGGGGGACAAAGGAGAAAGAGGAAAAAACCAGGGGAAAACTTATCCGGTGAAAATCCCTCGCTTTGTCCGTCGACAATTCGAATTTTATTACAGGCGCGTGGAATTACGAGACGATTCTCGAGACGTCATTGATCGTCGAAGCGGGACTCGTAAAAAATGGAAAACTTGATTCGAAAATATCAGAAATCGCAAGAAGCTCTTAAAAGAGAGGGGAAAGACGATAGCGACCGGATGATCAGCGGTTCATGTTTTCGATGGCCATGCATAATCTCATTTATTTTCCCTTGCGTTAAAAACGCGATGGCTGAAATCTGTGTTCCGCGATGAAAGGGAGGAAACATTAGCAGGATAACAACTCATAAGAAACGACAGGAAGAAAGAAGAGAACGCTGCTGTGAAATATAATAATATACGATAACGTTATTGTTCTAAAATCTAAAATTACATTTTCAGTACAATTGACGTAAGATTTTGTTCTACATACAGTTTAAAGTCTCGGGGAAAATTATACAGTTGTCGTTTTCTTATAGAATTACATCACCAATTCGATCTGTAATCTATTTTTTTATAACAATGTCTCAGTAATCAATTGTAAAATTTTATAATTTGTTTTATAGTTGGAATTTACTGAGGTAAACAAAAAATAATAACAAAAAAATAATCAAAAAAATTGTAATATTTTCTAATAATTTAACAAAGACACAGAATATACGATTACGGAACAATCATTTGCATGTTACTCTATGTCTGATAGAAGACACACGCGACAGGCGGCGGCGGCGCCCCAAAGATATCTCGTGGTGTATCCCTGTCTCTTTCTTCCTACTTGCATCTTCTTTTTCTCGTCTCATCCCACAATTCCTCTTCCGACCACCGACGTGAATCTTTAAAAAGACGAGGAGGAGAACGGAGAACGCGGTTCAATGTTACCACGATTCTGACCTCGTCTTAAACCGCAAACCACTACGTCCCTTGAAACTCCCTAAACAAAGAATAGCGGAGGGACGAGTCGAGGGCGCCGTCTCTCTCTCTCTCTCTCTCTCTCTCTCTCTCTCTCTCTCTCTCTCTCTCTCTCTGGAACAATGAAACGGTGCAACCTACCGTCGCGCTGGTAACGTTTGTCATAAACGTGAGAAGATGCGAGATACCGAAAACAGTCGCAACTCTCTAACAACTTGTCTTAAAGTTGAAAATAATCAGATTATCAACTTGAAGGAAAACAATGGCCCAATATTTTTATTTCTCTACATCTATATACTAAAAAACATTTAAATATAATTATGATAGTATAATAGAAAACCAATACGTGCATTACTAATTGTTTTAGTTATAAGTATAGCACTAAAATCAAATTATTCACTGTCATTTAGTAAATAACACATATTGATTTTGATTTAAAGATACGAATTATTATCATACAATAAATCTGATAATATGATTAAAATCTAATTAATTTTCGAAAATGTTATTCAGATATTGCACGATATTGTGAGACAAACTATATACACACTACGATCACACAAGTGATCATTTCCACTCGTTATCAGTCGTGTGTTACCTATCGACACGTTTTTATCTACGATAACCGTGATAGTTAAGCGGACTGAAATCACGTACTTGAATGTCACGCTTCTTTGCCTCGTTAACGAGACGGTCAATTGCGTAATTAATCGTGGATGGACTATTCAAGCGCGCCGCACCGTGGCCACTCGAAATCACGCAGTGTCGGGCTCTGGCCATGCAAACGTGCGTACGCTTAGCATTCTGCGGTGAACTATTCAAGCGACATGTGTCGAACGCACTTACGCGTGCAACGTAGACAATTCCGGAATTAAACCAACGATGTCTCGGGATTGCGTCCGCGGTGGCATGTTTAATTGATCCTCATATGTATCTTGCGCGTTAAAATTTCTCTCTCTCTCTCTCTCTCTCTCTCTGTCTGCCTCAACCCGTATAAATTTTCATGTATGTTACCGAAGAAAATTGAAACTCACGAGTGTGAAAAAATCTCGCGCAACATTGAATGTTAAAAGCGTCAGAATCATTTTAAGTCACTGTAAATTAATTTTAATCTCGGTTTAACTTGTTATCTTTTTCTATTTCTAAGAATGTAAAAACAAATTGAAGAATAGGATAACGATTTTATAACTGCGACGAAAAGCTATGCGGTTCGATACCGTTGAAATGATCGGCGGCCAGCTGATCGAAATCGGCGCGATTCAGATTGAAACTGGAGAGGATTGTAGTCCGACCGGATTGGGTTAACCCATCGGCCGGATACTCTGCAATTACATTGTCAAGCGGTGCCGTGTCACATTGTTTAATCGGTTGCGCGCGAATTGCCTTTCAAATAACTGCGCGCGCTCGTTAGCCCGTTAATACTTGGACCCCGCGCTATACTCTGCAATTCGAAACGCGCGTCCTCCTTGTCCCTCGTTCGTACGAGTATTGTGAGAATTGCGAAATTCGGTCCGCTACCGTCGATTTGCAAATGTTAAATCGCAATAAAGCGAACCGAACTCGCCATCGCAAGCATCAGAATTTCCGTGATTAATTGTACACGGCGGAGTACGTAGTTCACCTAACTGTAAAAGACCATCAGCCGAAATTAATTTATATATTCACGTGATTACTTGGAGCTTGCTTGAATCCAAACAAGTATTCTAAGTCAATTGATATCTTTTAAAATATAATATCTATACAATTAACAATTTTTATCAATTAGCACGCAGCGGGCGCTGACGCGCGCACCTGCTATCACCATCGCCGCGAAACTCGCCCGCACGGACTCGCCAAAACTTCATCGCGAACTTCAGACAGCCAATCGGACATGAGATAAAACGCTAACAATGCATGCGATACATTTCGATTAAAACGCACTTCTCGATCAAAATGACTTTTTTTTATTATAGATAGATCATTAATCCATTACCCCCCACAAGTTATAAACTTAAAAGTTTTGCTTTATTCTTCTAAACTTTTACATATTTTCTTTATAAAAGTTCTGAAATTAGTAGTTATTATATTAATTACAATTAAAATTCAAATGATTTTTTTAATAAAAAAATATGCGCGTAAGAAACATATTTTAAAAACATTTACAAATTTAACATGTAAAAAATTAACGAAACAATAAATTAGACGTAATCTATAAATAAAATAAATGTTTCGTTCCTCCATGCGCGTAGAGCGGTACAACGAAGCTAATTTTCGTAAATGAATCGAATCGAGACGAGCGATAAATACGTACGCAGTAAATAATGGCCGTTCACAGATATATATATATATATATATATATATATATATATATATATATATATATATATATAACACAATTCCGGCTTTAATTATAATCCGCGTGATCCAATCGTTTTCACGCGCTTTCGACGTGCCAAGGAAATTTTGAACGCGACGGGAACAAATGAAGAATTCGACAAATAACGTTGGATCAAATATTTGCCAGTTGTTCCGCCACATTTAATAGATTTTAATTATTACGATTTCATATCAGCAGCGAGAGTAAATTCTTGATTATTGATAGAAAACGGACCGTGAAAGTTAATACGTACATTTTACGGATTATGAAATATATACTAACATTACGGGAGAACGAAAATAACATTAAAGCCTGGTTGTAAACGTGATATGTGCACGTATCTTCTCGGCGGTATATCACGGAATTTTGCTGGCGTGCTAAGAGACCTTCAATTTAGTAGCTTTAGTATAATTGCAAGGTTATTCGAGTGCTGAAAGCTTCGCATATTTCATTTTGCTAATTGCACTACGTTATATAAATATTCCTTTGCGGCGTCGTGATTCTTACAATACAACATACATGGTTACACACGTTACTTTGTCATCAAACGATTAAGTTTCTTCTAAATGTAATTTGATTTATACATAATTTAATCCTTTTTAAGGAGTTTAATAATTGTAAATTTCAGTAAAATATTATATTTTTAACATTTATTATAACAGTCATTTAAAGAGCACAAAAAACATCTTGTTTTGATAAAACAATAATATTTAAAAAAAAAAAATATATATATATATATATATACATATATATAAATAAAAAATACATATTCTAATTCTAGAAGATATTGTTATTTTCTATCCTATACATTTTCTTCTAGTTATTTCTAGTTATCGAAAAAAATAAAAATAAAAAAAAAGATCTCTTTCACACATAATTACGATTAAAAAGTACCCGTTATAAGACCATCAAGTTTATGTAATCGGACACCAGGCGAATCGAGGAAGATCTCGCTTTGGCGTTAAAGAAGAAAATTTCTCAGTCATTCTTAATCCATTCCAAGCGCCGATTCTAATCTACGGCCTTTTTCTCGGTCAAGCTTGACCGCCTGAATGCACGCCTTTCAGAGGTGCGCTCCGCTCTCTCCACGTCTCATCGTGTCTCTTCGTATCTCCCTTCGGACATCAACCACCGAGTGTGTGGCCTCCCAGTTCCTTAAGTGGTTGTAACCACGCCACGTCAATACGGAAACCACAATCTCGTCTAGCCGGTTTTTGATAGCGCGTGCCGCTCATGTTGGATGGTGCCGCTTTAAGACATCAAGCAGCGGCTCTATCGATCCAGTCCCGTTCTTGATGATTAGCGGCAGAATGCAAATTAATCGCCGGGTTTATTTTATTCGTATAATTCGCCACCATGTGCTGAGATCATAATCCATTTTCAATAGATCGCGAGGCACGAAAAAAAGAACTGATAGCGGAGATTTGCTGACAGCGGAGATAGCGAAGAGATTCAGTTAATTCATTAAGAGAGAAATCTGAATATTTTATCAAGTGTTTGCGCAAAATATGGAAATCTCAGTGATCACCGAGAATACCGACCGTTCCTCGACGAATCGGCAATATAGAAAAGATAAATGGTACCGCATTAAAATTGACCCCGCGTTCGAGTAAAATTTGATTCTCGATTAAAAATAACTCGGAAATATGCGTATTTCGGAAAGTAACGACAGCCAAACTTGAGATACGGAGTTCGTCGAGAATTCCTCCATTTTCCCCCTTCTTGCTGGAAGTCTATTATCCGCGGCTGAAATCGCCTGCTCCTCGCGGGTAGCAGGAAATTACGGAAAACGCTGCGCAAAGAGAAGCGAGCAGACGAAGGGGGAGGGCGCGCCGGTCGACGAGCCCCGCCAATTAACCCAACTCTTCCATCGACAGCTCGTTCTTACCGCTTCTCCTGCACTTCCCCGAGGAAGGAACGCGCGCCGCCTCCACTCATTGTCGGGAAAATCCCGATTAAAGCGAGGGTCGCTCGACTGAGAGATGGACAAGGGGGAGGATAACGCAGCTACGCCGCGGAAAGCCGTCGACAGCCAATTAAGATCGGACGTACAGCCGAATGACTAAGCGTGGAAGGAATAAAAGAAAAATCGGTGCCGCAGTCAGATAAGTAACTGGCCGATAACAATCAAGAAATTGACATTAGGAACGTAATTTTGAACCAAAACGGCGTATTGATAAGATACGCAGTCGTGAAAAAACGTCATATCAATTTCAACAATAATATCAAACATTTTCTACGTAAAGAATATACTTTTGTAGCATAATATATAATTATAATTCAAAATATTCTTTTTGTTCTTGTAGAAAAAGAGACTTGAAGACCAAAACAGATTAAAGTATATTATCAAATAATAAATTTAATAATAGCGAAAGCTTGCGATTTCACTTGGCACGAGATGATTATTGTAGATGGTTGTTTATAACATTATTTGTAATATACTTACATATATTATTTATAATAAATTATGCATTTATAATATGGATATTAAAAAATTTTTGGGATTTATTCTTAAACTATACTTGTAATAAAAAAAGCTCTAAATTTCAGACTGTTTTTAACATCCAAGATTATCGAATTTATTAATTCAAATGGAGAGAGAGAGAGAGAGAGAGAGAGAGAGAGAGAGAGAGAGAGAGAGAGAGAGAGCTTTCGTTCGAAAATTCTTAGCCTGCGATAACGAATTTAATTGTTGATCCTCGTTACAGCCTTTGACGTAGGCCAAGACCACCCGTATCGTTCTGACGTGATTATCGAAGGGTTATCAATCGAACCGTGCTGAAATTACACGTACAAACGTATATAGCGGGATACAAACGGCGACACGATGTAAACAGCATGTAATCACGCGTTACGGTGAAATGCAATGAACCGACCAATCAACGGTCATTCTACTGACCGAGCTTTCATTATCGCCGCTCGTTCGCTCGCCGATAATTTGTTCGCCATTATCCTAATGAAACCATTTCTTCCCCCCGTAAATTAATCAACACCAAATGTCGCGATATCAAATTTAAAATTGACTCGTAGAAGTCAACCTTATCGGTCCTTGATCACGTCATTTTGAATCACCGTAAGTATAGCTTCGTATCAAACTGTTCCGGAAAAAATCCCTGATTGATCATCCGCGATTTTCTTCACGAATCGAGATTACGATTCACAATATTAAATGGAATTTGTGAACGGGAATATTGAGTTTACCATTACAAACTTGCTTAAAAACAAGAAAATTTTGTAATGCGCCTAGGAGAGAATTCAGGTGTTGGACAATTTAATTTTTTTAATCTTTGCACAGCCAGAAAAAACACTTGGAACGTTACGCGAGTCGTTCCGCGAGATGAAGGTAGGGTGTTGGAAGCTGTAATCGCAAGCGATATCCTGAATCGATTCAACTTTTCTTGGTTTTTCCAGTCTCTTCTCCTTTTACGTCTTCCCGTCTCACGGCAATCTGATGCAAGCCGAAAGATCGCGCGCTTATTGCATTCCGACATTCTCGCGAGTTTTACACCTCGCCCCCTCTTTACAAAAGGAACGCTGCCAGGAAAATAATAGAAATTCCTGCGAGAAAGTTATGTATCTCGGCTACATATCATCCGCGCGATGTTCCAGGACAGAAAAAAAAAACAAGTTTTTTTCGGAGAAATAAAAGAACGTCGTTTTACACTTACGCCGCGCATAAAAATGGCTTAATCGTTAAGGGACACAAAAAAAAGAAAATAGTAACCTCATATTGAATATTATACGGAATCGTTTCTGACAATTGCGACGAAATCTATAGTTCTTTTTTCTAAATAATAAAAGAAATAAAAAAAGATAATAGAGAAAACTTTTACTTTAAGAAATTATACTTCACTACTATATTTTAACTATAACGGAACACTATGCTATTCTCAAACGATCTAACTTTCAATATATTATTACAGATTTTCTTCTACAAAAAATGTATCGGTTTACTTGTAAAATACAATTGCACCTTTTTACCAATATGTTGAAGAATAGTAGCATATTTATTAATACAATTTTCATTAATTCATTTGAATAAAGTTACAGAAATAAAAGCTGCTTTTATTGTATATATATTATTTTATTTTAATCGAGTTTCTATTGAGTTTATATAATAATTACTTTTAATACTTTTGTTAATCTTCTATCATTTATCTTTACTCTTGTCACTTATCATCATCTTTATCATCATTTCTATTAAATTGATATTATTCGGGATTATAGCAGAAAATTTCAAATGTACGCATACCATGTAACATAACATATAATAATCGTAATCAAATCGCAATTCTCATAGTCGTTCCAACTTCATCTTACATCGCTTTCCCAGAAAGATCCCGAGATTACCGAGTATATTCGACGAGAAATTTCTCCCACAAAATCCCGTATGTGTGACACAATATTTCAGGAATTACGGTAATCCACAAGATCTGGCAACTTACGCGTTCGACAAGACTCTCTAGCTTCCGATTCCACATCTTTATTGTCATCACGGGTTTTAACTATAACGGAACACTATGCTATTCTCAAACGATCTAACTTTTCCGGTTTTCCATATCCTTCTATCTCTCTTATCTTCCCCTTTGCTAATTTCTCCAGCGTGAAAAGATGGAAGAAAAACTACATCATGGAAAATTCTATTGTAAATTTATAAAATATTCCTTCATTATATAATTTCAATAACAGAGAATATTTTATTTTAGTGTTCTATTTTTATTATCATTTACATTAAAATTTAGAAAAATTAAGATCTAATTTTTTATGATTATAACTGATCTCCCTTACGTAAAAAACAAATTACAAATAACTCGTTAATTTATTTTGTATCAAAAATTTTATAATAGAGTATTATTTATAACAGCTTTTATACAACTGTGCATGATGCATTATAATAAATAAATAAGTTTCTGTTATAATAAATTTATTTAAAAATTACATTATAATTTTAAACTACAAAATATTTCTTTTTTGCTAATCTCGTAAAATTGATTTATCTACAGTCTTTTTTATTGTTAATTAATATTGCAAGGGTAGATAACATCTCAGTCCTCGAAGCTACAAAGATGACGGCGCTCAACGGCGCCGGCGGCGATCCAAAGAGCCGCCCTTATTACCTCCTTACGATCCCTTCATCGCTCCCTCTATAGCTTTCGCGCCTTCAGGAGGGAACGCCGAGATTACCGAGCGGCTTGCATCCACCCCGGCATAAGATTCGATAAAAATATCTCGTTCGACGGATTTGTCGTCACCTCGCTCATTTTCCTGCGCGAAGGGCACGCGGAAGCTAGATCTTACGTTATATCATGCCTTGCCTTCTCATAACTGTGTGCTCCCCCAATTTTTCACAGCCATTCAGTTTCCGAATTAAAAATTTTACATTTGGAAAACTCTCTAACCAGACTCACAAGATGACAAAAAAACCGTCTGTTATCTTCATTACTTCGTACCATTCCAAAAATCTCTATTCTTTCGCAAACATGTTATTAATATTACCGTAGTAGATATTATTATCATTATTATTATTATTATTATTATTATTATTATTATTATTATTATTATTATTATTATTATTATAAAACTTTGAAAAGTGCAGAAGAAAACGACGAATGTTTGACGCAGTCTAAAAGATTGAGGGGTCTTTTAATCCGGTACTGTGCGAAAGCCATTTACGTCTAAAAGTTATGCACGCTGCTACATATACACATTATGGTGCTACACACATTCACACATAAACACCTGACGTTCGGGTAACGTCACATCACGTTACGGAGCTACACACAAATACGGGTATATAGAAATTTCTGGTTTGTGATTGGGACAAACCCAGCTTCCGCGTCTTTCTCGGCGGCGTTTTTTAGAAACTTTCGAGGACACCCTGTGCCACAGAAAAGTCCAAAGCTCCGCGTTGATAGCCGGTCTATTGTGCAGATACTACAACGAGCGGGAACACACCTCGTCGCTCGCGCAAAATGCAACCGCATACATTCGGCGCGGTCAGGCTGATCCCACGTGTGTATGTTCGACGAGAAAGAAAAAGAGTAAAGGGGCAAAACGAGAAGAAAGAGGAACAGAGAAAAAGAGAACTCGGAGAATAAATTGGCACGTGAAGGAACGACGCGCATTCAATGCGCGCGGAATCTCCGGAATCCAACCTAGAAACTGACAAGTGAAAAGTGTCCCTCTGTCTATCGCGGTTTTTCCCCTGTCTCGACTGCCAATCAAGAGCCATATATCTGAATTGTCGCGAGTCATTGCTCCGAAACAGCTTACTTCAAGGCTAGACCGTTGGCACGCGGCAAAAATTATTTCGCTTCCGCGATTACTCACGTTTAATTGAGGAAAAACTGTATCTTAGATTAAAAGTCGCATTTGCGTTTGGCCACTCGTATACACAATTTCATTTTATCATGTTGTGTTATATATTAATTTGAACTACATTCAGAATACAAGTTGCTAATTTTTCTAGATTAATATATTTAACTTAAATACATAAATACTTAAACTAAAGAAATTTAATCAAAATAAAAAATTTTGTCGAATTAACAACGAATTAACTTTTTCCTTAATCGTCTATCAAAACAAATCGAATTCGATTACAACTTTTCAATTTGTATATGCACAATTGTTAGGAAGAATAATGTAAAAATTATAAGATAAAAGTTGACTCGAGTTGATCTATCATATAGTTCAATCATAATTTTGATTCGGAATCCACTTTAAATGTAAAAATATATTTCACTGAAAGAGAAATAGCATTCAGGAGATTATTTATGTTCTAAAGCGCGAGACTCTTCCTTCGCGCAATTGCAACATAAAAAAAGTAACGTTTGAAGCAGCTCTCGGAAATTTTTATCCTTTTGACACTTACAGCCTTTTTTAACGTCGAGTCTGGAAATAATGGCAAATGTGACGTGCGCGCCATATTTCGCTCCGAGAAACACGGTGGCGTCAGGCGTGATAAACCGGAATTGCTGGTGCGCGTGTGTGTCGCGTGGAAAAAAATCGTTGTTTTACACGGCTCGTGATCGTTCAAAACCAACCAGTGATTTATCAGTTCCGCAGCAACCGGTGGCGTGCACGAAATTTCCCAAACGGGGGAAAAGGGGCAGAAATGCGCGAAGGACATGGAGATCCGCTAGACGAAGACAGGGTTAGAAAGAGAGGAAAAGCAAAAGCTCCCTCGCCCCCACAATTCACATCCACCATGTTTTTTGCCATCCGAAAACGGCGGACTTTCGGTCGACCGTTCTGTCGGGGCCGATATTTACTTGTCGCCCTTCAAAACAAATTACCGCGGTTGTTCGCATGCGACGGCGCGATCTTCGTCATTCGACCACCAGAAATTCGGAAGAAAAATTCGACGGATGGATTTCTATGTGTGCTATGATATAAAAAAAAAAGAAGTGATATACTTCCATCTCTATATTTTTTTATCGTGTACACTAACAGAAAAATGTTTAGTGTTTGTAATTATAATTAGTAAAATAACTATTGATAGAAGCTCTATTTTTATAGTTATTATTGCTATAATGTCAATAATAATTGTATCCACAGTAATCACAATTATGAAAAAATTTTACATAAATTATGATACAATCTCAAATATTAATCGGTAATAAAATATTAAGACACCAAAAATAAAATAAACGTGGAAGTTGTTTTTAGTGAAGGTAAATTAGATTGATAATCCGCAATATTCGTTTTAAATATAGAGATATAATTAATATCGAGTTTGCAAATTATAGACTTCCCAATTACTTCCAGCGGACATTTATTGATAATACCGTTGTTACATTTCAATACCTCCATCGTCGGTAACTGATGATACTCAATAAAAGTGTCAACAATTTTCTTATAATAATCGTATACAATAAATAAATAATGGTAATAGAAGAGAAATTAAGATAAGAGAAAAAAAGGGAGAAGAAAAAACAAAGCTTACGTTTTAGAAAGATCGTTTCAGAGTCGCAGATCTTCCGTTCAGAATAAGTTCGGATGGCTGGCACTCGATTTGGTCGTAGAAACCGCAAATTCTGCTATGAGATGGCTGCGGTTTGAAAGCGGCAGCCGCGTTGAAAGCCAAGTTTTCAACCAAGGCACCATGTCGGAAAGGTGGAGGTCAACCTTTGAGGTCGCCTCGATAAGCTTATCGTTAAGTTGCCGTTACTCTTCGAGAATAAAAGCTAGTTTTAACAAGCAATAAATTCGAATGGCAACGATACGCATAGAGTAAATATATCTCAGAAATCGGGCATGTTATTGCAGCGTTTCAGATCGGTTTCTAAATAAAAAATTACATTTTACAATATTCTAATCACACTATTAACCATTTTTAATAAAAGAAGGAACAAAAAGTTCATCATGTAAAAAATTAAATCAATAGTAAAAAAAAATTGAATTATTGAATTATTTCAATTTGTAATATTATCGTCATCTAAAATGAAAGAAAGAGACAGAAAAAAACAAGAGAGAGAGAGAGAGAGAGAGAGAGAGAGTCCTTTGTTTAAAAGAATTAAAACTAAAATTTTAGTATTCTTCTGTAAACAGACATACTTTAAAAACGACTTAAACATAGTTATATCAAAGGTTTGATATAACTATGTTTAAGTCTATAATTTGCGAGCTCGACATTAAATGTATCTCTATGTTTAAAGTGAATAAACAACTTGTATATGTCATCTCGTCGTATATTTATAGAAATGCGGATCAATCCGCTTTGGCGGTCCAAGTTGTTGGCAGGCACATTGCGCACGTTGAGATGTTACTTACCTAGACCCAATATCAGCGTCTGCGTTTTAACAGATTTAAATCGCTCGTCGCGCGTTTTACACGACGATTACTTTCAATCGTTTACGCATACGCGCGCGAGGGAGGATGAGGCTAATATTGTTACACGAAATCATGCAACAAAGTATCCTCGAGATATATCCCATAACGGAGCGCACATACAGAACGCGAGACTCGATCCTCCTGATCTGATTACATGAACCACTCGAGTCGAGGATGCGACGATGCGGCGTACACGCACACGCGCACGTGCGTGAGATGCACGCCCGCCCGCACGCGGAGATGCGCGGTGTAGCATGGCACGACGGCACGGGAATGTTAACGCGATTACAACGTAATTCATAAACTATGCCGTTAAGTCTGGCGGGGCAAGGATCGAAGGCACTTTCGGAGTTCCGTGCAGGAACCGCCGCACTCGAAGCGCACATATATAGTATACCGGGTGATCCGATTAGCCCGCGTCCCTATCCATCCTCTCTGGGTATCGCGCAGCTCGCCTATCTCTTCCTCTCCCTCTCCCCCTCCTCTCCTCTCTCTCTCTCTCTCTCTCTCCAATTCTCGATCTCGATCTCTAACAGCACTTCGGCAAACAAAGTGCTCTAGGAGAGATCCTATGCTGCTTTCGCCTCCAGGATGAGGAGATTCACGAATTTCGAGAACGGCCTGGGAGAAGTTAATCCGCGCGGGCAGGAAATAACGCTGGTTCCGCACAGCTAAATTATTTATACGTAAATCATATAACGCGGAAATTTCATATGTGTATCAGCGATTTTATATGACAAGAGCATTGTTATATTTGTTACGTAAATCGCCGTTTAAACGGACAATAAAAATCGTAAAAAAAAAAAAAACAATGTAATTGTTATGTTTGACCTGACTGGCCTCAATTATATTTGATAAATAACGCACAACGTTTCGACCGTTGGTTTCGGTCCTTATCAAGTGCTTAGATACATAGAAGTTACATGTATCTAAGTATAACGTGTATCATACATTTTGAATTATAATATGTGCCTATAGATATCATCTGAAAGGTAATACAAATAAGCGGACATATGGATGAAATAAAAGTTATAGAAGAGTTGCACTAAAAAATATAAATCAATAATATAACTTACAAATGAAAAGTGCGGTCAAGTTTGTGTGGTAAAATCTAATAAATGATTGGATCCATTGAAGTCTAATGTGTGTGTTTCATCACTCGAGATCTGAGGCTCGACTAAACGGCGGTGCGGAGTCAAACGGTAAAAATATATAAATAGAAAAACATAATACCTAACATCAGATACAGTCAATATATTAAACGTCTATGTTAATTTAATTATTTTGTGTTTTGATAAATTCCAGTTAAGTTATCGGTATCCTTTTGTAAATTAATAGTATGCTCATGTTTTTTGATAAAAAATGTTTCAGCAATTTCCCGCTTCCTTGTAACGCATTCTTTATGCAGTATAATCGGTTGAGACCTCGATTTAAACTCATGATCACAAGATACCGATGTTTACTAATAACGGAGTGATTGCTAACACCTTTTGTTATATCCCGTTAGTGTTCCTTAATGCGCGTAGACACGTGTCTCTTAGTTTGTCCGATATAACTGCATCACATTGATCATATTCAATTTTATTTAATTTTCGATATGTATTGACATCGCCAAGCAAAGAATTCATTTTTTGGAGGTATGTATTTTTGTCCATAATCACGGTAACTTGCCGTAAAAATCGTAAAAAAAAATCACAAGATTTGACATATAAAATATAAAAATTAAAACGCGCAAATTTTCTAACTTCCTATAAGTCATAAAAAATACATAATATTTAATCTAAAGAAATGGAAACGCACTTATATTCAGCGGAAATCGCTGACGTTGCGATTAAAATAGCACATTCGTATGTTTAGTAGTCGTGATTAACAATAAGTTAGATGGGAATTATTACAATCGGCGCACATTCAAACGATGCCACAGACGCCATTGTAAAATCGACGCAATTGTTAATTGCGTACATGTTTGTGATTTATTCTCCCGTAAAAAAAGTGCGAGCTAAAAATTGAGAAATGCTTGATAATAAAAATAGAATTTGTACGAATAATGACTGAATCAGTTAAGTAAAAATTGAATAAATTTGCGGCATAAAAATTGGCAATTATCACATTTATAAAAATATATTTTTCTTTATTTAAAAATTTACCGTAAAGGAAAAAAAATTACAAGTGCTAAAAAAATAAAACTTTACAAAACATAAATTTATTTAAAACATTACAAAAATAATAGCTTTGTATTCATTGTGTAGATTTTGTAAAAATAATCTCTCGGGAAAGATAATCTGAAATAATCTCATCTATAATACAACGGAAAATTCAATATTATTAATCTACATTTAATATATCACTGACAATGTCTCTTACATTATAAATTTCAGTGATGCTTTCTCTCAATTTTGCGATATGCACAAATGATAAATTGACTCGAATTCACATTTAATCTTCTATCAAAAACAAACTACGTCGACGTAAATTGAAAGGTACTAGCTGAAAGTACAACTGCTGAAATTCGGCGAAAAACGATCAAAGGGAAATCCGATGCCGGTGATACTTATCGCGCCGGAGTTCCTCGGAGGCGTGTCGATTTATTTATCTCTCCGCATCGCGTATTCAGAATGCGAAATAACCGCGCACAACGGCGGAAACTTCGAGCTTGCAGTTCCACGGGGAAGTTTTACCAGTACCTCTCTATACCGGCGGATCCATTATCTCTCTGCCGAACAAGAATTCCCACGCGAGAAAAATCTCGTTTTCGAATTACGTTAGTTCCGCCTGCGGCATCCCTCTGTAGCGCCACCGCTGTCTCTTCTCGCGCCGAATATCGAAAAAGACGTATCGCGATGCTGGCGATAGATTTCGAGTTCGCAGACGATCGATCGCCAAGCATGAAATTTGGTGACGTGAAAAAGCTGTCACTATGACTTCACTCGCGAAAAAGGTTTTGAAGGGAAGAGTTCCCCCAATTTTGGGGGATTTTCCTCAGCGTTTCTAGCGTAAAAGATTCTCGAAGCGACGAATGACGGGAAGCAAAAAAAGAAAAAGAGAAAACAAACTCTATGATATAAGCGAACACTCGAAACGCAAATCACTCTTTGCGTAGTATGCATATATAGCGGGGGAGACGTATCGATACGAACTGAATATTCATACGAGAATCACCCCGGTCTTTTCCTTCCTTCCTGTCTGCCTCCACTTCTCCGCGTTCTTTCTTGGATGAGTATAACATCACTCCTGACCACTATTGTGTGTGTGTGTGTGTGTGTGTGTGTGTGTGTGTGTGTGTGTGTGTGAGAAAGAGGCTCTCATTTCGCAGCGGTCCTCGATGCCTTCGTAAGTGTTACTAGAGTATCGATAGTCCACCGTGTTAATAGAGTATCGATACGACTTCGCCGCAGCGGCAATTCACTAGCACGTTTCTGGCGAGGAAAGTGCAAAGCTTCGGTGATGGCAATACATCCATTCGTCTGTTACCCCGACAAACAGAGTTGACAGCCATATGATAAGCGTATCGACAATGGCCCTATAAGCATTCACGGTAACTTTGAGAACAGTGTGAGCTGCGCCTCGCTGCGCAATGAAATGATTAAGTAATTTGCAACTACTATATATAATATACATAAAATGTTCCACACAGATTGGTGTAAACATTTTCAATATTGAAATCATTGAAATACAAATCACAAATTTTTGTTCGAATCTATTTAGAGTTAAATAAAGAATAAAGTTTTTTGTTCATTCCTTAAAGCTCCCGAAAAAATCTTATTCAATTATATGCTAATTTTATAGAAATTTGAATTCTAAATTGCAAAATGACGCTCTAGATTTGTTTCATGTTACAATTTTTGAAAAAGTGATGTCATAAAATGATTTTTTAGCCTTTTTGGTGCTATTTTCCTCAAAATTGTGATATGACAGCCAAATCTTGTCGGAACAACCAATTTATATTCAGCATCTACAAATGCATTAAAGAGAGTTAAAATTATTGAAACAGTTGCTTTATCGCAGACCTATTACTGATAATTCACTTTCTCTCGAGAAAATAATTTGCATTGAAAAAAAAGCGCGTTACGTCTCTGGAACGTCTTATAGTATATTCGATTCGCAATTTTTAGTAGAGAAAGACAAAATTGACGCGCTCGTTGTCGGTCGGAAGTCGGGTCGATACGTTGGATATTTATGAAATTCCGAGACTCCTCACGCGCTGTCAGAGTTGAGTTTTTCACAAATTCGCGATTCAACGGCGCGAAAATAATCGTCGGGCTGCAAATGACAACTGCCGCGTGGTCGGTTCTCTATTTTTCTTATTCGAGAAATCGTTATGGCGAGGAAAGCAAGCGAAGGGCATGCGGGGAAAAGGGAGGCACATTCAATAATGGTATGCATGAGTGACTCGTGGAAACTAATTTGACGACTCGATGCGACGCAAAGGCATGCAAATGAGTAGATATGTTTAAATGGCAACACGAGATGCACACAAAGACAATGGCGATTATATAATCGCATGCATTAAATCGGTTTCACTCGACAGTCGCTTAGAGATTTCTAAAAGCGATATTATCAAATAATGTGGTTTAGTTGCGCGTGTCCTGTTTCTTCTGCTCGCAAAAATTTAGTCATAAAATCTCAAAAGTCATTTATTGTACATTAATTTTCATCAAGAATTACAAAATATTCGAAAATTTTACGACCAAAGGATTTCTCGTAATCTTCTCGAAATGTGTGATTCACAATTTTTTATCGTCGAATCTAATCAATTCAAGATTTTTCCCTTCTTATTGGAATCCAAACCGAATCAACAAAATTCTATTCGAACCGAATAAAATCAAAATAAACTATTGAAATATAACACTTAATTTACAACATAATTGTAGTTAAATTAAATTTTATTATACATAATATAGATAATAAAAAAATTTCTATTGTAAAAAGTAACATTAATTACAATACATGATACGAAATCAATTTAAATATAATTTTATAAGATTGTTAAGATATGTAATTCGTATTCAAACATTGACAATGAGATTCGAAATTTTCAACGGAAAGAATTTTCTCTTAAAAATTACCCTGAAAATCATGGTAATTGTAAGACAACGTAAACCTTGAAGAATTTTACTATACTTTTGACAAAATTTTGTAAATTTTACTATACTTCTAACAAAATTTACTAAAACTTTGCCAAATTTTATTAAAATTTTACTAAATTTTAGTAAATTTTATTAAAAGTATAGTAAAATTCTTCAAAGCTTACGTTGTCTCACAATTACCACGATTTTTAGGGTAATTTTTAAGAGAAAATTCTCTCTCCGTGAAGTAGTTCAGACTTGTATGATTCAAATTTTACATAATTCTATTCGATTCGTGTTCAAGTGTAAATAGCTCACATATCTTTAAGAAATTTGCCTAAAGAATCTTCAGATATAACACGTTAAAATTAAACATATCGCTAAAGTTGAGAAGGCCCGAACGGTCGCAGCTAGATCTTGGTGCTGATTATAATTATTTTTATTATTTTTAATATATTAATTTAATAATCTCAGCTCATATAAACTGCGCGCCAAAAACCGTCAGACTTAAAACACAGTTATAAGCTAAATGCTCGATGCTTATTAGCATCTTAGAATCCCTCCCCTCTACCCAAAAAATTTATTGTTTATACGCGTTAAAATTAATTTAATATCTGCTGTTAGGTCAGTTATTATCACGTGCAGAACGAAATCGGATTTTGCAATTACTTGGGAAACAAAATTAATAAATCCTATCGATATCGATAAACAATGAAATTTCAACGCTTTCCACTCGGGTTTCGTCTCGTCATCTCGTCGCAGGGAGGCGTCAATCGGTAGTGTGCATTATTATCGCTACTAAATGAGTTTTCATGTTCTAACGAGCATCGACCTCAGAATGAGGCGCGTCTCGGTAGGTACGCGACAGAAAAATCAATATCCGTTAACGACATCTTCGATTGCGTGCAAACACACAGCGACAACTAATGACAAGCCCGTCTCCCTTGATTGCAATTTGATTAAACCGCTGTGGTGCCATGGTTAAAAAACATAATAGTTTATAACAATTACTGTCTACGAAAACAATATTACGTACAAACGAACACTTTTGCGAAATAAACTCGCACTAATAACCAAGTAGGAGTTTCAACGATGACACGGTAATCTCATGGTGGAGAACGCAAGTTAAAGGATAAGTGAAAGGATGAAGAAGCGTTGAGCGACACCTCGCGTGACCATGGACATGGCGCAAAACAAAGGAAAAAGAATACGTGGAAATAAAAGAATGAATGATGAAAAGACGTGAATGCAGATTTCTTTAAAGACCACAATGAAAGATCTCTCGTTTATTCCTATTAATATATTCCAGGTTATTCTCATCAACTACAATAATTAATTATATTAAATTCTGTATATTTATAATCCTTCCTGAAAAGAGCAAATTAATTTTGTTTGAAGAAATATTACTTACAATATCTGACACGAACTAACGAACAAAAATATTTACTACTGTGTACGTGTTTCCCTCGTTTTTTCTAATTTTGCTGTTAATTACTTCCTTCAACAAGAGAAAAAAGTAAACCGCGATCGCGTAAATTGCGCACTATATAAAGCTTCTTATCGCGGACCAGCTTTACATTTTAATCTCATTTCGCGAAGGGTACTTAAATACTTCTTATGAACTTTAAACTCGTTTTCACATAACAAAGATAAAAGCGAGAATTCGTGAATATTGCGATTACAGCAGTTAAGAAAGACGAGAGAGAGAGAGAGAGAGAAAGAAAGAGTGGAAAAAGTTAAAAGTTATGATTAAATTTTATAAATCAATACAGCCCATCAGGTTTTAACGTGACTTTCTATAAATGTGAGATTCATAAAAATTGCTGTTAAAATAAACTTTATAACGTCGCGTCATATCCAAGTTCAAAAGAGAATAATGTTGCACGCATTTTTTAGTTTTGAGCTTACGCTTTGCTTTCACAAGTTCATTGTAGCTTGAAAAATTTGTACACGCTTCGCAAATACTGAAGTTCTTTCGTAAAAGAACCACATTATTTTAACGCGACATTTAATTATCAAGACATAAACAAAACAAGTACAGAATATACGAACAAACAACAATATTGTTGAAAATGCTTATTTTATAACGACCGTTTCGCTAATACGACTTTCACGTTTTATTACAGTTCTAATTAAGTCAATATAAAACCAAATAACAAGATAAAATCTCATATTATAATTTCTATAAAAGAAAAAAGAACACTACATCTATCCATACACAGAAAACATTAGTATTAAATCAGAACTATAATATATTCTATTTAATAATTATTATATATTTCATACATAAGCAAGTATATAAAATCTTAAGTTTCAGCTTAAATTTCATTATATGTGTGTGTGTGTGTGTGTGCGCGCGCGCGCGCGCGCGCGCGCGTGTGTGTGTGTGTTCTTAATCCTATATATAATTTTTCATAAAAAAATAAAAATGTTTTCAAAACAAGAATTGCGTATGCGTGTGTGTTTTTTTCTGTGCAATTTTCTTATACGATATGTCTAACCCTCGGAAAAGTTTAACCGTAACAATTCCGTTCTACAGATCGGGCAACAGCATTGAAGTGGAACATCATTGCAGGACCAATCGTCTGGCACACCGCTGCAAAAACCTTCGTCATCGGAATGCATCAGGATAGCATAGGAGCCATCCTCGAACGATTCTACCGCGCGTGCCACGAGGTTAAAGGAGGTAGCCGTAGGGAAGGACACGATAGCACGGGCGGCAAAAAGACCAGAACAACGTCAGAACCGAGCAGGCAGATGGTGTGGGCGGGAGGATGAGGACAGAGGTCGGTTTCATCGCGGAGAGCTTCTCACTTGAGAGAGCAAGACGCTCAGCTTCCGGTACATAGCCGGTCGAGATAGCATGGCTTACCTTGGTGCAAGGGTGAGGTAAGGTTACGATAGCTCGCGTGGGATACTCTTAAAGGACCATAGGAGTCTGAAGAATTTTATCGCTCGCTCCTAGTCCGGAAAGCGCTTTCTCGTGTCCAACTACGCTGTCCGAAGCGCTAAAAAATTAAGATGCTATCACGAAAGCAAAAGTAAACGGTACTTTACGCTCCTACGGGAATGCAAATATAAAATAGAACGTTTAGCTGCACGTAAAATGTAAATAATAAAAATCGTGCAAAACTTTTTTGATTGATGTAGGAAACTATGGTTACACTACCAAGCGGCACTTTCACTATTCGCTGACAAGTTGGAGAAAAGTTACAAAAGGTACTTTTACATCATTTGAAATAGTGTGAGAAACATTACGTAAAGTAAAAAATTAAATATTAACCCTAGAACTACTGTTGTAGATGAATTTTCACTCGAGTGCTAATTCAAGTTTAGTTTACCTAATTAACCGTTTTTGTTATTAAGCTTAGAATAAAATAAAATTTCATTTACATTAAAATAGTGTTAGTTTAATTAGGTTCAAATATTTTGTAATTTATAAGGTTAAAAAAAATCTTAAATTTTGTGATAAAACTTTCAACCAGAATAGTGCTAAGAAAATATAAACATTCTAGAATTAATTAATAATAAAATTAAATGTGATCTTTATTAAGGAATTAGATTTTAATTTACATTGAGCGAGAAATTAATTTAGAATATGAACGTTTAATATTGAATTATTTACTTTCTAATGTGTACATAAAATAGGCTCTCACAAATAAAAATAAGAATCTTATAGAGAGAAGTTATCGCTACATCGCTAAAAGCACTTATCTTAATTCGGAGAAATGTGTTTCCTCCAGAGGGATGCGAGATATATCCCCACGATTTCCTTCCGGGACTAATAACCGACATGATCGGCGATTAATTCAAGTACCTTCGAGGAGATCGCCGGACTGGCCCCCCCTGCCGCTCCTTAATTACAACGTATCCGGACGGAACCGGGTGTTGGGCTTTTAACGTGCCGTCAGCAATAAAATGTTGCGACGTGTCGTTATAAGTATGAAAAGCGGACCCCGTGCAATTTCAGCTCAACGTTTTATCACCTTTGTCGCCACTTGAAAAAGCCGATTGGGAGAACCCCTCGTCCCTCTCTCTCTCTTCCACTCTACTCCGGGCATTTACACAACCAAGAGTGGTGCAACTGCACACAAAACGGGGTTACAGGGACGCAGACCCCCCGCAGGCGCTTCACCGTGGGGGTTGCTGGAACCGTCACGCCGCAAATTGCCGCCCCGATATAGTCTCCGTTCCTTCTCTTTTTCTCGACTTTCGAACCAGCTCCTAAAATATCGAATTACGCCACGTCACGCGGTACATGTGTACAAATAGTCGTGCGCGCGAAAGGCACGTTCTGTCGTTCGTGGCACGTTGTAAATGTTTCCTCTCGCGTTCTCCAGCACGGGAGATGGAACAATTCTCACATCACGTGAGCAGGATGCGGCGACTCTAAGCCAAAAAAAGAACGATTACAACAATCGTAAAAAACAAAATCAAGATTCTTTCTAATATGTATTTCATTTAAATGTTATCTTGTCGTAGCGAAAAATAATTACACATCAAACGTTCTTTATATTGCTTGTTACTAAATCAGAATTGTAATATAATTAAATAACGCTCTACAGTCTACAGAAACACTTCAATGCAACACGAATAATATCCGCTAATTTTTTGATGAGTGGTTCACTCACCGCAAAACTTTGTCACATTTCTTGATTTAGAATCTATCGCTTAATCACACTTAATCCAACCAAATGTACCGCAGAGGTCACAATTTAAAATTATCATAGATAGATATTTGCATATTTATATATCAATTTCACAATCATTACCAACACGAATTAATAACCGAGAGCCAGATATTACGGAATATATTATATGTACAAATGCCTGCGGCTGTAACTGAGACAAAACGAGGTAATCGTTCGGCAAAGCTCCGAACGGAAACCGGACATAATGCAATCTCTCTTAGGTTCTCGGCCGGTAAACGGCAGATAATCCGGGTAATTAGGAACCCCTATACGAAAATATATCTAATCAGCTTTCTGCATCTCTCCCTCTCCATTTCCCTCTCTCTCCATCATTATCTCTATCTCTATTTCTATCTTTACCTCTTCCACCATTCTGCACGGTTCCATCCGGTTTTCGCCGCCATTGCGGTAGCCGCGCGAGAACAGGGCAACAGCTCCCCGCAGCAGTTACGTTAATTAGTAATTATCCCGTACGCGCGTGCAGAGTACACGGGAAGGCAACATCTAACTAGTAGGCAGGTAGTCTAATACCCCCGCGTTTGAGATGCTCGCCAAACTGCTCCATCCTCTGCGCTTCCTCGCGCTCCTTTATCTCAATAACTAACGCTTCGAGGTCTAATCAGCGAGCGCGGGCGATCCGTAAGCGTAATGACGACGACGACAACGACGACGACGACGACGACGACGACGACGTCAACGACGATGTGCCGGTCGACACAGTGAGGTTAATCGCATAAAATTGCTGCACTTCGATCTCATCCCTAGGCCAAGTGCCGAGAGAGCAGCAGTCTCTTTGCTATCTGGATCTTCGTTCTGCGTGATCTTTGCTCAAATTTGCGACGTGACAAAAATTACGCAATAAAAGAGTTTCCTTTTATATTGGGGCTCGTTAAAATCTCCGATTGTTAAAAATCGGCAAATATCGTTAATATCATCAGCATAATATCTTAATTTAAAAGATGATCACTTCATCAATTTTAAGGTGATGATTGCGATTGCTATTATGTCTCTGTTTCCTATCTATTTCTATTATAAACATATAATATATTCAATTTCTACACGCTGTACTCTAGAATTAATAATCGCGATATACATAACACTTCTTTCGTTGTATTCATTTGTTTTTGTAACTCGAGGCGAATCTAAGACTCAGGGACAAGTATGTTAATATTCAAGTTAATCGTGGCCGTTACCCCCGAGCCCCGTTGGCACTTTGCACGATCGATGGCGTGTTCAGTGGGTATCCTAGACGTTTAAAGCTCGACACTATTAATCTCGCGCAGGCTTGATTCATAAACTAAAAGTTTATTTAACATAGTAATTGATTAAGCTCACGCTAAACATGTAATGTACAGTGGCTCGCGCAACTTGCGCAGGCATGCGTGGCATGAAAATTGCACTCTACGGAATTGCAGCCCGAGTGCAGTTCATCGCGAGAGATTTATCCTAACGAAATTCGAGCTCTCCGAGGAGCATCGTCACACGATAACATAATGGGCGCCTTGAAGAGGAGTTCGGGAGTGTACGCAATGGCGCGCCAATCCCGGAACGAGAAAGACGGCAAAAACGATTGTCGTTATGTGTATTACCCGCTTCGTCCGCGTCTTGAATCTTCTTTCGAGAGTAACGGGAGGAGGATTCAACCGTCGTACAGTTCGGGCTGAATTTTTCGCTCCGATGAAAGCGCACTTAACCGTGGGCGGTTTAGGCACGAGGGAAGAAATGTAGGGCCAAAATCGGGGACGGGTACAGAATTATTCCAAGAAGCCGACAAAAAACAAGATTAAGAGAGAGTTGCTACAAAATAACAAATGTAAAACGTTTTATCATTAAATAGTATCAGGCCTATTAAAGAAAATGAAATCTTAATATAAAAATAGCTGCTTTTACACATATTAACAGGCTAATATTTCGAAAAAAAAAAATCACTTTTCAAACAGTACTCTAATTACTCGGCATAGAAAAGATACTTTGCCTCATAAATTCTATTAGGCCGTAAATAATGTCTTCAGAGTAATTTCGTTTCTCAAAGACGAGAACAAGTTCCTGGAAGTGTGTGACATATATCTTTGTCTGTATTCCCCGTTTATACGCGGGTCTTCAAATAGACGCGGCAAGAAAACGAGTTCGAGATAGTGCCTGATTTGGATCTTATTTACGTCGGGAGCGATTACGCTCGACAACGTCGAACTACCGTCGGTTTCGCTTCTTCTGAGACTGTAAAATGAAGTTATGGTCCCGTTCGTGTGCCGCGATAAAGCGCGGCATTAGATTTCAATGCTCGCGATCCTAAAAAGAGACAGACGATCGGCGATTCCAATTGAGATCACGCGCAAACAGCGATTTAACGTTACCCAGCAACATTGTCATGCAGTAGAATTTATGTCATGTTGCTAATATATATGCCAACTTTTGGCCAACCTAGCAAGACGACAAGGCATTAGGTTACTATGCGATGACGGAACTTCTACATCAAAAATAAATTACCGGGGGAGCCGGCTTTGCTGTAATTGTTAAACGTTTCTATGATTAACAATTTAGGATTAAAAGAAAGGTATATTAAGCTGGCTAAGCCATATCATCAGAACACATCGATTTCTACATCGGAATTATTTGCTAATTATTTGCTATTTTTTGTTGAAAAAAAAATTTTTTTGCTTCAACCAAAAAAAATATACCATAAATATATCGTGGCTAGATAGCTTAACATTAAGTTAATGTATATGTGTTTTTTTCTATTGGCTAGATAGCTTAATATTAAGCTAGCTAGCCACTGGTATATTTTTTTGGTTGAAGCCAAAAAAATTTTTTTTAGCAAAAAAATAGCAAATAATTAGCAAATAATTCCAATGTAGAAGTCGATGTGTTCTGATGATATGGCTCAAGCAGCTTAATGTACCTTTAAAAGGAGCAGTTCTAAAAATTTAAGAATTTATTCATGTTTAATAGTATGCGTAAGGCGGCTTAAAGCTAATCCCTTCCAGGTACTATCGTTTTCATTTAAAAAATTCACGTTAATTCAGTTTATACATTTACATTTTAATTAATTTTTTAAAAAACAAATTATATCAAAACAAGAAAATAAAAGAAGTCTTAAAAAATTTGACATAAAAAATTCTCACGAACATTACCTTAGTCAAAAATGTGTAAAAAAATCGTCTTTAAAAATGAAAGAGAGAGAGAGAGAGAGAGAGAGAGAGAGAGAGAGAGAGAGAGAGAGAGAGAGAGAGAGAGAGAGCAACAAGGATTCTTTTGGAAGAAATTGATTCATTTTCATCCGATCATTTTTCAATCAACAAACACATCATTTGCGTAGAGATCATTAGATAATCAGTACAAATGAACGAATATTACAGTCGGAAAGAAGTGAAACAAGGGGAACAAAAAACGGGGGGCATAGCCGGAAAATAACTTTTATTGGCGCAAATGATATTTAGCTCGAAAATCTCAAGAGCGTCTGCAAAAAATAATTAAAACACGTCTCCTTTCGACCTAACGCACTTTCGCTACCTTATTTGTTACAGCACCATGTAATGTTTCTGTTATAAAACAAGTGACAATTTAATTGCAGATACAAAGCGGCGCATTCGTTGTGCAGCGGTGTACTGGTTGTTCGTGGTTGCAATAACGACTAAAAATAATAAAATTAGAAGGAATGTTAGGAAAACAAGACGATTGATAATTAATGGTTTTACATGTGATTCTAAGACTATATACAAGAGCGTACGGACAACGATACACATAATACATTTAAATAATACATTTAAAATAACAAACAAAAAAACAATCAAAGTTAATAATAGTAATAACAGTAATAAAATTAGAAAACCAACTTTTTTGCGAAGTGAGCAATATTTTTTCCATGCGCAGTGAAACTACGTAACGCAAGATAAATAAATTATTATTAATAAATGTCTAAGAAATATTTTTCACGTAAGCATTAAAACGTAGACATTAAATGTATAAAATATACATATCACAGTATTTTCCTTAACGAGAAATGGCGGGTTAAGGGAGTTCGAGTCGAGTGTATAACACACGGGGTTCGATTATGTTCATTTGCTCTGGCACGTTTAGCGTTAAACACGCGGAATTCGCGTCTGCTCAGCCAGGCAAATTCAAGCGGTAACAATGGTTCGTGTCATTGTGGTCGCGCGCAAAGCTCGCTATCCCGGTCCTCGCCTCGCGAATCGAAATTTCATCGGCGATTTTCGTCCCCCTCGAAATGCGACGCGCCGCAAGGTGGTACGTATGCACGAGAGCAACAATCGGCGCTGACATCGCCGCGCGATAATTAGAGCAATAATAAACGCCAGCTGCACACGACCGTCGACGATCTGGGTGCACCGCGTGCGTCACATCGCTGCCCCCTCGCTAAATCTAATACGAATCTGATCTACGTACCACAGTACTGCTAACGATAAGGACGATTGCAAAACATACGTTTGTTGTGGCTGCAATTTTACGTTCGGAAAATATAAGGCATTAATTGAGTAATAATAATATGTACTATAAAATATAACGTATTGTATATATATTAATAAAATATTACGTACATATGGTAGAAACATTTAAACATATCATACAGAAATATACATATTTTATATTAAAAGAGTTTGATAAACTCTTAATTAATTAAATTGTAAAATAAATTTAAGATAATATATGAATTCATAAAGAGAGAGAGAGAGAGAGAGAGAGAGAGAGAGAGAGAGAGAGAGAGAGAGAGAAACTTGCAACTTAAAATGTCTTGTCATTTTACTCTTTTAAACTATCCATATGTATACATATGTATAATGATTACATTGGGTCAATAATATCATCTGTGTAAGTCATCGAATAGCCGAGACTATTAAAATAGGAGCTACATCTGAAAAAGTGTGTTATGTAATCGAACAGCCGTCGCGCATATGACAAACATATGCAACAAATTCGGTACTTTTTGAAAGTACAATAATTCAAAACAATAATACAAATTCAAATAATGTATTTGAATGTAACAAAATAAGTAAATAAATTGTCCATCTCTCTCTCTCTCTCTCTCTCTCTCTCTCTCTCTCTCTCTCTCTCTCTCTCTCTCTCTCTCAATTGCAAACATCTATAAACTGTTGTACAATATGTAATCTTTTTTTTATTAAAATAAATTGTTCACACAAAAGAAAAGAAAGAGAACACAATTATCTATTCTCAATTTATGTGTTCTTTAAATTACGTATTTCTGTAATGGTTTTAATTTTCAGAAAAATGTAATATATAATAAGTATTATATAATTTCACAAAAGATTTCGCGTAATTATTTATCTCGTCTCTCCATAATTTTCCAATTAAATCCTAAAATATCTCAATATGACATCACACGGGTTATTACTACACGCGAGCGCGAAGGTACACAAAGAGTGATAAATTATATCAGCGATAATTCCAATAGTAGAGTCGTTTATGTCGATCGCGGAGACGCAATGTCGGTCGTCCTTCGTCCACGGTGGGATTAATGCTGCGCGACGAGGATTTATCGGTGCTTAGTCATTCGTGAAACTTGGGGTGTAACTTGGGAAATTCGCCAGCGCGAATTTATGGTCAGGCATGGACGGATCTGAGAGATAGGTAAACCGGTGCCAGCGTGTCTGCCAGCGAGTGAGCGAACGAACGAGCGAACCGTTCTAAACTCCCGCGCACGATAATTGCTCGGTTATGATAATCCTGGCGGCGGCAGTGGCGGCGGCCGCCGCGTCTCGACGCAGCACGTGATATGCATTTAAATTGCGTCTCGATATTAAAGCGAGCGCGTGGATCCCGTCGTCTAATGAATTTCACGTACGCAGCACGCGCTGCAGAACTTATGGACACACCGGTGTGCGTATTTTCGGCTCGCACGTACCCCCAGAGTCTCTCATCGTGTCGATCGAGCGAATCTTCTATTACCAGATATTACACTACATAATTCATTAACTTGGGAAGAAATGAGAAAACTCTGCTCCCAAGATTTTTAATTTATGAACTGTGCCAATCTCTTGATTGATTATTAATATCGTTAGAAGTTAAAGAATCTTATTTGCAAATATACAATTTGATAATAGATATATGTAACTCCGTTAATTGATGAGCAGAGCGGGTTAAATTAAATAAAAAGTCTGTATCATTTTGCAATTTTCGTAATGATTAATGAGAAATTAATGTGACAAGAAACGTCACGCATTCATTGCATTACGACGCGTGCGATGAAGCAGAGTGGAAGGAACACGCATCTAGCAATAACCAATGATGCATAACGCGAAGCTATCTTTTGCTGCTGAATCGCGCGGATGCGCACGCACGCACGCACACACACACGCGCGCGCGCGTTTATTCGCAGATTTTTATTAATTAATTTCTCATTAATTATATTGCGAAAATCGTAAAATAAAATTTTCTATTTGGTTTAATTAATGCTATTGCTTCTCTGTCTACGAACAATACATAACACTCATTATCAGACTCTCTATATTAAGAATCAAGGATATAAATAGATGAAAGATCCAAATCTCTCCGCTCTTTATGTAGACTTTAATTTAAGTAAAGACTTATGTACACGGAGAGAATTTTCTCTGAAAATTCACCGTCAAAATCTAGTAGTTGTGGGATAATGTGTGACCTCGAGGAATTTTACCATACTTTTTAGTAAACTTTTTACTATACTTTTAGTACAATTATTACATTTTGAGGGTAAATTTTAAGAGAAAATTCTCTTCGTGTATAAAGATCGAATCGAAACAAATATTTTAATGTTTTTCTGAAAATTTTATTCGCGTCTTAATCCGATTACCATCTTAATAAGTATTCATATGTATTTAATAGGTATAATAAGTACATCTAAGCGCGTATTTTCTTGTTAAAGCCATTACACATAATTTTAGTCCTAACCATAAGAACATATCGAATTCTACATTCAAAATTGTAGCTTTAAAATATTCGATTGCTTAAAATGCTCACGACTTTACGATTATGGTAAAACCTTTATTTACGTCAAACGTGGCCTTAGTGATTTTGAGAGTATTCAGTCGGTTACGTGCAAGATGGTCATGACATGTTTCGACTCTCGTATTCCGGCCATGTGGCGTCGTAATAAAGTTACATTCTTTCTATCTGTGAAACTACTTCGAGACCACCCAGAATTCGTCGACAGAATAATAAGTCAAGCGGAGTTGGGAGACACTGTTTTAATACGTGCCCGTATCGGCGCGCGGCGTGTCCCGCACGAGCGTAGAAACGAACGGCGGGTTCTAATTTGGCCTGTTGCAATAATTCGTGAACGGTGGAGAAGCCTGGGAAATAATGTTAATGATTTTCGAGCCCTCCCGAGCAAGGATTCCCTTTATCGAGTGAGATATTAAATCTTATTAACGGGGAAAGAGAAGATTCCTAGCTATCCGCCGCCGCCTGCGAAGATTAAGTCCATCCACGTAAATTATAAATTTGTACGCGGAATCGAATCACGCTGAGCGCGAAAAGAAAAACAGCGATGAGAAAAAATTTCTCGCGGCATGGGGTGTGCTACAAAAGAGAATGTTGACTGAAAAATCGTCGATAAAGCAAAAAAATCTACGTACTAATCATTCTCAATGTTGCAAGTTGCTTGCGTTTGAATTAATCGCAAATGCAAACAATCTCTATAAGAATCTCTTGTAACATTTTTGTACAAAGATAAAAAAGAGCGCCAAGTACATGCGCACAGTATATATAAAAAGTGGTTATGTATAACAGTGTTATTTTAATTTTAAAACATGAGACTCAAATTTCAGTAACAGTAAGGTTAATTCTCTAAAATAAATAAAAATAATAATAATATAACGTTATAAAATTTATCAATTAAAATAAAATTTATAGACGTTACCTGACTAAACCCAAGCATTAAAAATATTCAAAATATTAAAAAACTCAGCGCTGCTCTAGATTTTTCAATATCTGCGAACAATAAATAAATAATAAATATTAAATTGGTATTGCAATATAAATAGGATTATAGAGTTTATCACAAATGCAAACAATCTCTATATTTTCGCGTCCCTTATATTTCGCGGGAGCCAACAATCTATTTTTATGTATCGCTCGTACGCGCGGCAGAGGGCTGAAGGAAATAACGAAAAAGTCAATCTCCCAAAATATGCAGCGCTCTCCAGAATGCAAGCGACACGCTGAGTGTGCCCGGTTGCGTGCAGCAAAGATGCAGGGACAGAAATTAAACGTAACTTTCTGGAGGAACTCGCAAATCTCACGCGTTTCCGCTTATCTCGGCGATAACAAAGCCGGAGGAGATTTTCCGCGCGCCGTTGTGCTTATTACATCCCTTTGTTCTTATGCAACGGTGTCACGTGCGACTCCTTACCGGAACAGCAACATCTCTGGCTAATGCATTCTCTCTTCTCCTTCCTTTCCCCCGACGTCTCCTTTTCCAGCCCTTGGTTCCCGTTGTCATCTCGAAATCGGCAAAGATATCGTAAAACGCATTTGTATGCACAAGACACGGTACAGTTCACGACGGCTCGTAAACAACGATTGGGAAACGGGGGTTCAGCAAAAGAGAGAGAGAGAGAGAGAGAGAGAGAGAGGACGGGGGTGCGAATGAAACTAATAATTTTTAGCGACATTGCTGTCGTGGAAAAACAGGGTCGTAACCCTTCGTTATTGGTCCGTTTTCCCCTTACAATCGCGAACGTTTTGGAATGTTAACGGCTTGCGATACGAAACGAGAGGCAGAAGTGTACGTATGCCCTGTGTAAACAAGTTTTTTTTCACAATTAAAAGTGTCAAATCCCCATCTACGCTCCCATCAAAACGGTGATTGCCGTACACAACAACCACTTGTAATGTAGCCTTATTTTAAGAATTAAAATCTGCTTCAGAAAGAGACTGCTAATCAAGTTATTTTCTCTTTTGTTAAAAACAGTAGACGTAGAGTATAAAATATTTTTCTACAATAATTCTTCATTAAAAGTATAGAAGATCAGAGAATTGCAGATTGTGATATTAAATTTTAAAAATTTTACATTGTTTTTACATTTTAAAATTTGCTAAAAAACTCATTGAGAAAAAATTAAAAAGTTGTAAATTTATATTTCTGCTTTTTTTAAATTTAATTTCTAGCAATAAAATTCAAATTGAAAAGCGTATTTCACAATTGCTATTACACAAGCAAATACATAAACGCAAAAGCGTCACTAATAATATTGCAAAATCCGTATGGAGATTTTTGCGAAACGGACGAGCTAATAATTAAACGAAAACGTGACAGAAGAAATAGATAAGTAAACAAAATGTCACATTTTCTTAAAAAAAAGAGCGCTACATCCGTTGCCAAGACTCAATCGTTACAGTCGGCAAGCAAGCGCATCTCTCACGACTGTGTTTTTGTGTTCGTTTCAATGCTACGCCAGATTTCTCCCTCGGAAAAAAGATGTTTGTTCACATTCTCGGTCGTGCGGCGTGCGCTTCATCCTCCCACAACACAAATGCGAGAAATTGTCATACTTGTGGAAACGAGGTGCAATTCGCCGCCAGTATTACGAGCGAGTGCGATGGAGTAATTTGTAAATGCGAAACTTTTAAGCGACGCGCACTTTTGCATAAATTATTTCACCTTCTATAAAATAAAACCCAATAAATGGAAAAGGGAATGTTTTATGTTCTCTCCAATTAGGAAAACTGTTACATACTGTTTACTTTACGGCAATAAGGATGAGTTGTTATGCGCGACGGATCCATAAAGAGTCAACATGGTAACAAAAGTCCGCATATTCATTTATTTTCCCCGTATCTTAAGTAACTTTGTCGTTATACCAAGAATCGAATGGTATGTTCGCCTCGAGCAGTAAACTGCCGACTTTAAATATTAATTGCACAATATATAACCAAACATTCAATAATATATAATTATGTTTTATGTAATATATAATAATATTAGTTAATAAGTTACTAATATAAAGTTAATACATATTCGTGATAATGTTTTTATAACCCAGAGATATTATCCGAAATAATTTTCTTTAAACTAATATACCTTCCGCTCTACAATAATATGTATAATACACCAAGTTATTAAAAATATTTGTAGACTTTATTAATATATTAGGATCATAAGTATATAAATATATCTCTTCAACCGTAATCGACACAAGACTTTTTTAGAACAAAAACTCTAACTGCTTTATTTTGATGACAACTTTTACCTAACATATATAATTATAATATATCAAATATGCTAAAATAGTTCTTTTTGCAATTTTAATCATGTAAATTTCTCAAAATTACAACGTGAGTAATCTGTTGGTAAGTGAGATCATATTCAGTGCCTTATAGAAACTATAAAATATATTAAAATTACTTTCGTTTATGTGTATTTTACATGTATATTAAATTGTAATAATATATTAAAATAGAGATCTCAAATAATATCTGGCTAAGGCATGGTCTGATGAGGTAAGTAAGGATAAGCATCAAGCTATGCAGAACGTCACTTGGTTAAAGAGTCTCCAGAGCATCGCTGAAACGAGTGCTCTCTCTTCGAACGTTTCCCCGAGAGGTTTCGGATGACGACGCGACAAGGCCGACACTTCGGCAGCGGCGCGGCGATGGGGAGAAAAGAACGGCGTGCCGTAAAATCACCATCGGTATGACGGCCATTATGGAAATTACGATGGGTAATCGTCCAGATCGCGAAACGAGGCATAGGTATACTCTCTCGGGCCATGCAACAACGGCACTTCAAAAGCCTGCACGCGGTGACGATTCGCGCGGCAATTTTCATTTCATTATCTCTTCCCTCTTCATCCCGGGTTCTTCCCCTCACTTCCTATCCGTCCTTTCCTCCACACCTCTCTCACCTAATCCAGTGCATCACTTCGGAACAACGTGCGAGAATTCTTAACGGCCATTTTAAACGCGGATTGAAAGATCCCTTCCCTTCCCTCTCATTGCGAACGTATCCGATCAACTTTGTCCCAATTACGACACTCGGTATTTGCTTTTTTTTCTTCGCTGCAAGCCACGAAATACCGCGCGCGAGTACGTACGTTGTTTCGTTCATTAGGTGTCGAGTGAACCCTCATTAATTTGGTGCCCGGATGTTGCGACTGGCAGCTGTGTGTGTGTACGTGCGTCCACGCCAATCCAAGTAAATAATGTGCAATAATGTTACTCCCAGCAGATCGCATTATTTAAAATTATCATTTCTATTTTATTTTCCCCTTTTTTTACTTACGAAAATTCAAAGGAGAGTACATCTCAAACTCTTAAATTAAATTCGAATATAATTTCAAACTAATAAAAGAAAGATACCTCTGAAATAATTTGCGCACATTCATAAATATAATTATGCAATATATTTATGTATTATGCATATTTTATTATGCATAACATTATATTATGCATTACAATTATGCAAATGGCAGCTTTTTTGTTACACCACTTTAATTAATTCACGTAGAATGCTATTTTTTCCGCGTGTCAAGCTCGAACACGAACGAAAATAATTTCAAGCTGACTGCTGAATATTTACATAGCAGAGGAGAGGATATAATCCGCGTGGAATGGGCGTGGCGCATATTAATGTCCAATCGTTGACAATTTGTTTATTGCAAACAGACACTGACGGAAACGATAATTAATCTCGCGAGTATGTCATTCTCGGCATCAGCAAACGGCGAAAGGAATGAAGGATGTATCTTACTTAGCGTACTTAAGGATGTATCGGGCTGAAGTTCAAAATGGTACAAAGTTGCGAAAAATTTGTGAAATTGTTCTTTTAGTTTCCCTAATGTACTGCAAAAAATTGAAAACGCATCCACTAAATGGTTGCTGAGTTATAACTATTTTAATTTTCACTGATTTTACATGGTATCCTTTTCTATCTTATGGAAAAGGACGATCTTGACGGATAAAACAGCTAAAAAAATATAGAAGAAGTAGTACCAATGTTTTGAATTTTTTTGTACATCTAGTATATGAATAGATGAAAGTATTTGCCAAGTTTCAATTGTCTTCACTGCATCGTTTTAAAGTAATAAAATATATAACTTGAGATAATTGTACGCATTTTCACTGTCAAAAGTTTAAACTCATAAGTGAAAAAAATCGCAAATACGTAAAAAAATACCTTTGTAAGAGTAAAAATAAGACTCCAACTATCGTTCAAGTTTCTTACATCTAGATTTACTATGCGTTAGGCATAGATATTTAAGTATTTCAAATTTCATGCACTTTTGTCTAAGATTGTATGTCCGATACACCCTTAATTGACTGTACGACACAATAAGGTCGTCCATGAGGTTAAGTATTTATTGCCAGGCACTTATTTTAAATGGTTTATCGCCAACGGTGGTGCTCCACAGGGCACTTCGCTCTTGACCCATTATGAACGTCGGGAAATTTTATTTATATCGTTCGCTTTTATCCCCCTTTGCACTCGACACCGACATCTGCGAGTTCTGGAAGCTCTTGTAAAAAATAAAATAAAATAAAATAAAATAAATCGCAAGTTTAAACGAATTCAGTAAATAAACTGTTGAAAACGAAAACTGATAGGTAATAAAAGCAACATTCGCCAATTAAAAGCACGCCCTAAAAATTCGCGAAACATTTTATGTGCAAAAATTTGGGACAACTTCAAGCAATCAGAATATATTAAAATATTACAAAAATGCTACGTTAAAAAATCAATTGGTTTATTTTTCACATGTTTATGCTTCTCAATGCTTTTCAATACATTTCGTATTACATATGTATAACACGTGTTCACACAGTATTGTACTGCTTGAAAAGTTAAGCTCGAAAGATGCGAATCGTACTGCCCCCTCCCCCTACTCTCAAGTACAAAGTGGTCTATCTTGAAAATTTTCGCAGGAATTAACGCGACGCGCGCGTGAATTAAAAAGTCTCCGTGTTTGCGCAAAACTTGAAGGTACAGCTAGACGCCTCAAAGGGTACTGCAGGCAGCAGGCCGCGGAGCAGCATAATAAATGCGTCGTGATCGAGTCGGAGATAAATGAGGTAGTGCGGGCGCGTGTGCACACGCGGCACGTGGTGTGGGTGGGTGTCCCTATGCACGGAGTTCCTCGCTTTCACAAATATACTCTCATCATGGATTCAAACCTCCCTACACTCGCATATGCACAAGATCGCGCTTGTGCATATAAACGCTAGACCACGTATTGTTTTTATTTGGATTATTTATCCCCGGCTCTGTGTACATATACGTCGCGGAGATCTACCTTCTGTGAGACGTAAACGGTTGCATTTTGGCTTTACATTCGAGAGAATCAAGTACTTTAGACACGTATAGTTAATAAACGGAGCTCATGCAACGCAAATTTTCTCATTGTGTTGCGCTTCTACAGGAGGGGAAAAAAAGGAAGAGAGGAAGGAAAAAAGATGCACGTTTAAACCGTAAATGATACCACTTTTTCATAGGCTACACTTTTGTCTAATTATTTTAAGATTAAATTTTCATCTGCACAATGCAAACATTATAGATAAAAGTTTGTTTAATGTATTACTTTTTAAAAAGTTGGGCTTTTGTGAATGTAACTTTTGGAAAAGTTGCAAAAATTTACCATTATTTTTCTCTATCAATACAGACTTTTGTTAAATATCAAATAACATTTATTTTATATATCCAATATTGTAAAAACGGCTCGGCATACATTCGTATGTCTGAATTTATCAAATGATTATGCATCAGTTAAGACGCGCGTAGAAATCGCGCTTGAATGCTCCACTCAAAAATAGCACTAGCTCTAAAGGAAATAATAAATGTAGGATGAAAATAAACATGCGGTAAGGTATCCCCATAAAAAGCAGCCACCTTCCTGCTCTTCCTATATCTTCGTGTGACGAATGGCTTGATATGCGGTAAACCACCGCCGGCAGCTCCGTGGAAACCCGTTTATCATTGTTTATCGTACACCTGGTTTCTCGGTATGATAAGCGTGGGTTGAACCGTAATGATGGCAACGTACTTACCGAGGCAAATGCACTCGGCTCGTGGATACCGCGACCACGTCGTAGCATATTTACAATCGCGACGCGCCCAAGGACGAGCTTCGAAACTTGAGCGTCGCGGTCGCGGCGCTGCAAATCTTGGGACGCGACAGGAAGAAAACGCGATGAAACTCTATCAGGCCGTTCGTAACTTTCTATTCGAATCGAACGGAAATTGCGAATTTCCACTTGCCACTTCGCGTTGACCTTTGCGATCAATTATGTATCTCACGGCAGAATCCTACCACGTAATCATGGCACATCTCTCGCACACGTTCAGGGCAACGGAAAGATTTTTAAACCAAACCTTTGTACTATTCTCCATTTAACTTTAGTACAAAAATGTTGAGCTTTAAAATTCAAGATAAAATATGTGACAAAAAAATGTCACTGTGACAGAATAATATAATGATTTTTAATAAAATTTACATTTCCTAAAATTATGAGCAAACTATTTCAAAATTAATTATGCAGTTATCAATAAGTTATAAAAGATCAATACTTTTACATCTACTTGAAAATATACCAGTACTAATTGCAAATTGCAATTTTTATATAGATTTGCAAGATTTGCCATATAATTTAATATATGTTATCCTATCGGGAGTATTATTCAAAATATATGAGATAGATTATATTTAGTTAAAACTTATGTAAAATTCAAAGATGTCATTTAATTTATCATATAGTATTAATTGTATTTGTATAAAGTGGTTAATATAAATCAATGTCTATTCTAATTTGTACCAAGCGCGCGATATATCACAAAAAGAACTGCATCGCGATATCAAATGATATTTTCAAGATACGTATATTATACGAAGAAGTTTTGCGAACGTTTCTCGTTTCGTTTCCTCGCGAGTAAGCATCGTTCGCGCAAACTATGAGGGAGAATTCGCGAACTCGCTGAGGAGGTATCATCGTCGTCGCTGACGGTACGACCAACTTCCGCGGTTATATCCGGGAGCAGCATCCTTGGAAATAAAGTAGGTATTGGTATATCGCAAAACGACTTGCCGAGAGGGGCGTGCGTCAAAAAAATATCCGTAAAACTGAAAGCCACCGCTGAGGGAAATACGTTGATACCTTACTGGTTTCGAGTTAACGACGACTGAATCGCTAACGACTGTGAATCTCTCCGAACATGCATTACGGATAACTTGAAAATTTCACATCAGAATGGGATACATCAACGTCACTCAAAATTAAACGCGGTTAATCAAGCTTTCATCATTCACCCAATACAATGACAATTTTATTATGACAATTAAACAATACATTAAAAATGTCAGATAATTTCCGAGGATAAAGAAAGAGAGAAAATATATAGTCAAAAATATTATGTATAATTATATATACGTATGTACAATACGTACATAATTCGAATATTCAGTGTCTTCAGTCCCTAAAAATTTCTCGCAGAAATAAAAAGTTTCATAATCTTGTGTTAAAAGTACTTTTATAATCTCGTTTCGATCAAATGTGCAAAAAAGACTTTAAAGTAAAAAAAAGGAAACTAAAACAGCTTTGCATTTCGAATGTCATTTCCTTGTGACATCTATACTATATATGTAAATGTAATGTAGATATGGTTTTAAAATAATATATTTTATTGCAAACTGTTTCTACAACGTCGCGCGTAAGTATCTCTCTCTATATATGTATAACTGAAAAAAATTATGGAAATAAAATAACATAATAAAAATTATTCAGTCTTTTGTTCCATAAAAGAATAGGTAACTATAAATAAAGAAAATAATTGTACATGTATTTCGTAAAAGTTAAAATGTATCCTTTCAAAAGTATCACTGTATTTATTAATAATAATATTCGATTATCAAAGAGCACTTATATATCAATAAGAGTTGATTTTACACGAGTATTCTACATAATTAAAACTTTAGGAATCTGACATTTCTTGTGCGATAATCTAGTAGTTAGGAAATGTTATAAAGTATTAAATATGTATCAGATCCTAATTCATATTTAACTGTGTTAAAGTTACATCTCAAATAAAAAAAAAACAAAGGTAAATGTCAAAAATGTTAAAATATCATTTCATGAGAATGTAGCGTCATTTTTGACGAATGATGAAGTACGAGATGACAAATTTTTCAACCGAGTGCCTATTATATCATTCGTTTTCAAACCAGATTTGATGCAAATTTTTTACCGTTTTAAAAGCTCATGTGCCAGAAATATTTTATTCTCAGATTCCACGAGGACCAAAAATTGTGTAACACTGAAACTGACTGGACTAGCTTTTCATAAAAATATGCACATTAACGTCGGCACGGGAACGGAAAGCATCATCCGAAAAAATGCATACAAATGTTCATCATAGAGAAATTCCGACCCGAAATGCAACGATAGCTGGGCTCGAATGCTACAGCCATTCGGTATAGTGATTACGCTGATGTATGCTCGAGAGAATTAAAGGAAATGAGGAGAGGTCGGAAGACGGGCTGAACGCGAGCTATCCGATCTCCGAAGAAGAGGACATGACCGTTTGACCTGCGTAAAATCCCTTTACCCTTTATTCGCATCGCGAGGTCTGGAAACGCCCGTTTTCGGCGCGTATCGACACAAACGATCGCGTGTTTACAACCTTTAACCCTTCCGAGCGACGCCCATTCACAGGATCTGGATCACTCATTAATTTTTTCTTATGTATATGGAGGAAAAAATAGACGCGAAGATCCGGGTTGTGAGTTGAAAGAGAAACGACATGAGGGAACAACGAGAGCTCTGGAATTTCCCAAATGTGAGTATTTCTAAATACATTTATTCAAAAATCCAAACAAAAATGGGATAAAAGCGATTTTTTAAGTAAGTAATTTTTATGAAATATATGTGCATGAGTTGCAGAAAAGTCAGTAGAGAGTCACTTTCGTAATAATTTTTGCCAAAGTTTCGTTTCGTTGCTGCATTACCGAATATTTTAATCTTTAACAAATTTATCTTTACAACGTTTTCGATATACAATTGCAATTTTCAATACGCAGTTGCAAGTGTATTAATTGATATTTGCGCATTCAATGTTTATAAATATTATTAATCTTTGCTTGGGGGTGTAAAATACACTCCAATATCTTTAAAAGTTAATAAATTCATAGAATAGAATGTAATTGTAAATCGAAGAAAACGATGAAAATTAAGATGGAGACGTAACGTTAAGGTTCAAGATACACTCTACGCGAGTAATGTAGTGTCGCAAGCGGAACGAATGATAATCCCTCCCCTTAAAGATAGCTGTATACGAAATAGAATTTATACAAAGATTCTGAATACACGTCGGTCACTTTCGAAACATTATGCAAAATATCGTTTTCGCGGAAGAAAAAACAGACGTTTCACAGGGGAAATTTTCATTTACGAGTCACCCAGAATCACCGGGTCTCTCGGACAGTTTTTATCGAACGCATCAATCTCACGATAATTCCGTCCAATATTTTTCTGTCGTGGGCATAAGCGGACGCTTCTCTCTCTCTCTCTCTCTCTCTCTCTCTCTCTCTCTCTCTCTCTCTCTCTCTCTCTCTCTCTCTCTCTCTCTCTCTCTCTCTCCCCCCCCCTCCCTCCCCTCTCCCTTCCCCCCCCCGTCCGCCGGTAACCGGTATAACCGTGAGCGGTAACGTGCGGATAGTTTTCTGGCGGGCTGTGTCAATTTCCAGCTGGCGAAAGGTAAATAAGTTCGGGTCTTTTCTCGACGAGCTACGCGGTACGTTGGGTATATTGGATCCGATATTATAACTCGTGGCTCGCGGCACTCGTCACACCACCCTCTCGATTCGTTTGTGCAATACGTTATACAAATATTCATTTTCTATCGGCGAGCTTTTGGGAGCTTATGCCGAATGGCAGCGGGTTATCATATAATGGCGCCGTATTTACGTCTGGACCGCGCGCGTCTATAAACGTCACGCGTATTATTACGCGCGATGTAAATGCATCGTAATGCGTTCCGCGGCGCGCGGGACACTTTGGGAAAATGTAATCTCGTCGAAATAGACGAATTGTCACCGAATGACCAGCATTCAAACAGCGAGAACGCGGAAATGGATGTGATCAGCGCGCTTAATCGATCGCGCCGGAGCCGGTCTTTAACGCGGCACACTCGAAACAACGCCGAGTTAATAATAACTCGCAATTGCCTAATCCCTAATGCGACGCGACCCTAATACCGCGTAATGTAAACGTATTCCACATTCGCTTCTCGTTACTCGTTCACGTCCATTCACGTCAATCGCGAAAACCGCATATTTTTATCGCGAGCCATTTTCACATACAAAATACACGTTTCTCTTCTGCGAAATTAACTAGCGCAACTTTATTTTCAATACAGAACGCACGCTTCTACCTGGTTCGCGTTAATTTGCGAAACCGAGTAGTATTGTCCCTTCCCCCCTCTCTCTCTCTCTCTCTCTCTCTACTGTTGCGATATATTCTGCAACCTCAATCTATTTCCAAACTACTTCACCTATTCTCTTAAAAAAAAAGGGAAAAAAGAAAAAAAAGGCAAAATTTAATAATACAAATAGGGAATGTGGCAGTCGTTTGAGTAAATAAACTGACTATGACCGCGTGTTCGATAGTAATCGACACCGAGCACGATACAAACGAGTTAACGGGGAGGATTGCTCGTTTTTGTTCGCGCAACGTGTTTGTAGCTTCGTACACCAAGACCGAGCGCACGAGCGCCAACTCGCCGTGTCGCGTCGTCTTGAATGCCACGATACGAAGTCGAGGATAAGGCACGTTTGGCGCGATGAACACTCGAGAATACAAGCGCGCGTCGCCCTTCAAGGGCAAGTTCTTGTCGCGTCTGCGCTCTCTCTCTCTCTCTCTCTCTCTCTCTCTCTCTCTCTCTCTCTCTCTCTCTCTCTCTCTCTCTCTCTCTCTCGCCGCTTGTGAGAGATCGCAGACGATTCGCCGCGAACTCCGCGAGATGAGGCAGGCGGTCTTTTTTCCGATACGCTTGATTCTGGAGACGACAAAAAAGTGTTTCATCCGACGGTAGGCAACTTGATTTTTTGCGTAAACAACGAGTTGGTCTTACATCTCGATTAAAAGTTATCATTGTTAACTATTGTAAAAATTTTTCGTAGAGGGAATTGTGGTGGCTGGAAATAAGCCACACACACACACACACACACACACACACACACACACATATATATATTTTTTTTTTCTAATAAAACAAAAAAATTGTTCTAATAGAACAAACAAATTATGCATTTGCCTCAGAATTCGCTTGCTAGATTGAGATAATGGAGCGATATTTCCTTATTGCGCGGGAAAAATTCAGAGACAGCCTATATATCTTTTGCGCAGTTGGATTGATGGAAAATGCACATCGCGATCGCAACGAGTGAAATATTACGAACGGGCAAATCGATGCTTTCTGCGATATGATACTAAGATACTTGAAAATCAATTTGTCGCCATAGTGATGATGATAAAGAACGTGTGTCGCCGTACGGCAGCGAGGATATATTTTTTTTTACGCGTTGCTTTATCCCAAAGTTAGCTTACCGATGCACTTGGAGAGAAGATAGGAAATGTATTATCACGTAGGACGCGCGACGATGCGACGCGACGTTTCAAAACTCTAGCCTGTTGCCAAAGAGCGACGATAAAAAGCACGTCGCGACAATAGGAACGTGATTGTCTTATTGTTAGACGTGTGTGAGTTGGATGCGTGGCAGCACTGCGAACAACAAAAGAGAGGAGACATCTTACCTTTAATATTACGAAGTCCATCGCGCGGCTCGGTTCTGTCCCAACAGCTAATGATCCTGAATATCCGTGTCACGGGTGATGGAGTGATGCACAGCGGGGGACACGTAGGCAGAACCGAGGCAGGGCGAAGCAGAGCGGAGCAACAACAATCAACAATAATGCGAGGAGAGAGGAGTGGTCAGGGGAGCACGCGAGAGAGAGAGAGACACACACTCACGTCACTAACGGTTTCACTTGTTCGCCGAATCGAGAGCAAACTTCACTTCACGCGGCTCGTCATCCCGCGAACTCACCATGCCGCCTGCACCCGCGACAGTTTCCGTCGCGAAACTAAACTCGGCTTCACGCGGACGAAACGCGTGTGTGCGCGACGCGATTTTCGCGAGTAGACGAGCGGCACACGACGAAATGCGCCAAGAATGACAAAAATTCTCTACCAACGCGCGCGACCACTCGGCGCAGACTGAACACTGAAGCGGACTGAAGTAAGCGCCGGTCGCTGGAGTGCTGGAGTAGGGCGGGAAACACATTGCGCGAGCGAGAGGGAAAGAGCAACAGCGCATGACCAACGAGGACAAAAAGTTAGGTGCGCGAGGAGAGCGAGAAGGCGAACGTAAGAGGAGAAAGACAAAGAGAGAAATAGAGAGAGAGAGAGAGAGAGAGAGAGAGAGAGAGAGAGAGAGAGAGAGAGAGAGAGAGAGAGAGAGGACGAGTCGAAGCATGTGACAAAGACGGACGCGTGAAATTCGAGAGTGAGAAAGAGCAATGGAGCGTGCTCCAGCGTGAGCAGTGACCATCCAAGCGCGGCGCGAAGAGAGAGAGAGAGAGAGAGAGAGAGAAACAATTCCGAAATCGGAATAGGCATAGATTCGAGCGAGAGAAGATCACGAGAGAGAGAGAGAGAGAGAGAGAGAAAGAGAGAGAGAAGGTGGTATACTCGGAGCTATCTTCTATTCGTGGAAACAAAACGGACGCGAGAGAACGTTAACCGAGACAACGAAGGAAGGAGCGAAGAGGAGAAAGCATTTAAATGCGATGTGTCCTACAGTCACTATCATGACGACGATTTACATTTGTAGCGAACTTTCGTGGAACGCCACACAATTAAGGTTCGTTCGAATAATCGAAAAAAAGTAAACGATATGACTTTTCTCGTCGCAAAAGGGATCAACGTTGTTTCTAAAACGCACGAGGATAAAATGTCCCTTCGTTTTCCAGGAACAACCCCCGATTTGAATTATGTGTTGTCGGACAAAAAAATCTGTCCTCACGTCTCCATTTTTCCCTATATGTCTCCGAATTTGTACATGTTTAATTATATCTTTGTCATTCTTAAATTATTGGCATATGAAAGTTGTTATTTCTTCTTCAATTAATATGATGATGGAAGTTTGCAAAAAAGTTAAAACTTGTTGCCGAATTTAGTTAACCGAAAAAAGTTAAGTTGCCTACTTATTCTACAAAGTAATACTTTTATTCGTAAACGGGATAAAGAGATCTCTCTTTACACGCCGCGTGGACAAACGCACTGAATCGAATAAATTGTAACAATTACGCTCGTGGGATAGGATCGAAGGGAGAAGAGGAGAAGCTCGCAATGGGGCTTGTGAATTAAACGCGAGAATAATTGCACGAGGAAAAACCGTTCGACAAATGCGCGATGATAAAAAAAGCACGATTCTCTGGAAAGATCGACTCGGCACACCAAAAGCTTGTCGGATTCTCATTAGACCCGCCCAGCTAGTAACCGGAGAAATAAAAAATTCCATTAGGTTTTATCTAAGGGGATGAGCATGTCGGAGATACCTCGCACGTTACGATAGAAAGAGAGCGGTATGAGAGAAAAACCGCAACATGTGGTTTTCTATCTGCTTCCTCGCCTCAGTTTCAGCAAGGAAAAGCTTGCAGAGCGGGAAAATATTCCATGCGGCGCGGGCGCGCGGTGCAAAAAAAGAGCGGATTGAAAAAGGCCGTCGGTAGAAACGTGCGACGATCGTGCGATGGTTGCAACGAGGCGGCAAAATCGGCGTATGGAAGAAAGACCGAAGGGACCGTGGGGTATCGGCGGCTTGCCGCGAGCGACGAAAAGGCGAGAGCGTGGTCACAAAGCGAGGGGAAGGGCAAGGAGAAGGGGGAAAAAGAAGGAAAATGCGAGAGCCGAGCTCGCAGCCTCGGAACCAGCCTGCACAATGCACACCCCGGACCCCGGACCCGCTGTCTCCCCCCCCTCCCCCTCTCTCTCTCTCTCTCTCTCTCTCTCTCTCTCTCTCTCGCTCTCGCTCTCGTCTGTTTTCTTTTTCTTCCCTTCAAGTTGCAGCAGCGTTTGTTCCTCGCGTATTCGTCGAATATCTCAGTTGCGATCAGACAGAGACACTCCTTTATCTTTCATTGGTGCTATACCACTGCGTAAATGGACAATGTTTTATAGGAAGGTGGTTTAACATGTTTTTGCGTATTTATAATGCAAAATTGAAGCTTTTTTCCCGAGTTTTATTTAAGCCAACAAAAATAATGATATTTAATATAACACTGATCATGGTTAAATATTATAAATATTTGTCACTGAAATATAGCGTTTTTATCACCAAAAAGGCTAAGTAATATATTTACATACACGAAGAGAATTTTCTCTTAAAATTTACCTTCAAAATTTGGTAATTGTGGGAGAATGTGTGACCTCGAGGAAGTTTACTATACTTTTTAGTAAAATTTATTATACTTTTAGTAAAATTTACTAAAAGATGGTAAATTTTACTAAAAAGTGTAGTAAAATTTCTTGAGGTCACACATTATCCTACAATTAATGGATTTTGAGAGTAAATTTTAAGAGAAAATTCTCTCCGTGTACACATCTATATATATTTACCTTTACTCGTAATTTATATTTTTAAATTAAAATTATTCAAAAAGATTTTTATGACAATGAGACATCGTAATCTTTAGGATTAATTAAGAAAATTAATAAATCAAGAAATCAATATTTAAATTTGTACAAAACAACTATCATAATTCAATATTACAAAATGCATCAATAAACTACAATAAATTGCTTCACATTCTTATCACTGATAACTTGATATTTTTCAGAGATACAATTGAATATCTTGAATATCGAATATCTTACGATATCTATATACCAATCTCTCATGGGAGAAACAAGAGAATCTCCAAAGTTAATGCTGTACTCCGTCAACTCTGCAAATAGTCCCTTCCAGCTTCTCTTTATTTATGGATGATGTCTTATACTTCTGATCTTCCACACATTTGATAATTGCTACACAATTCTTACTGATATAACAACCGAGCTTAACTTTTATACGGAAATCGCATATACATTATATATGTGTCTGTCAGAAATATTTGGCCCTGAGTCAAAATTATAATCGCGATCTTAACAAGAAAAGTTGTACAAAAAGCGATTGAAAAGTTGTAAAGTTTGAGCTACGTCGGTTGCAATATCCAACTACCAACCAACTAACCCTTCCACGTCGGGATCACTTCTCGAAGCCCACTCATAATTACGAAACTTAATTTGCGAATAACGATTTAATTGCCTCTTGAAGTTTCCTTAAAGTTCATTCATCCTTTGCGTGCATGCTTTTCTCAAGATTTATAAGCAGTTACCGCTACTAGAAAAGTAAAATATATGTTATGTGGTGAAAACAGGAAAACCAAGTCTCTCGTCAAACTTATACTATTTAAATGATTACTTTTTATTTATAGCTACTTTAGTTATAATTATTGATCGCTATTTTATTTTTAAATTTTAAAATATATAAAAAATAATAACATTTAGTATCAACTTTTATCAGTTATAAATTTTGTGTGTGTGTGTGTGTGTGTGTGTGTAATGTATGTAATAAAAAGCAATATTAATATATCAAATATTATTTGCAAAGTCGAGAATAACACAATTTATTGACGCAATATTGGTCCAATACATGCCAATATTGAATCAATGTCTCACCAATTAATTGTGCTACTAGAGATTGCAAATATCTCTAGGTCTGTATCTAAGGAGAACTTAATATTGCACTCAAATAGCCAAAATATTAAACAATTAAACGGTGTAACACTCAACTTTACAAGATTTCCATTAAAACGAAAAAAAGTGTAAAAGTGAAAATAAAAATGGTATCTACACGGAACTTCTTTATCGTTTCAAGAAAATCCGCGAGCCATCATAACGAAATTTACACAAAAACAAAAATTTCAATTCCTGAAATAGTTATCCAGGTATCGTGATACTAACAGAAAGTCATTACGTAATTGAAGATATTGTCAGCAGTTGCTTGTCAATTCTTGAGCTTTTTATTCAAATTGATATCAAAGTATTCTTACTTATATGATATATCGTGTATTATATCTTACAAGAAAATAGATTTTACATGCACATACAATAATCGAGACTGACATATTATAATATCTCATGTAAAAATGATGCGTTATTTTATTAGTAATCGGTTTAAAGGATTTCCTCCGAAAAGGATTCTAAAGAGAGATTTCTTTTCTAGTTTCTTCTTCAAGAGTAAAAGATAAGGGTGATGAACGCAACATACGGGGGATGCCTATATTTTTTACTTTCTTCCTCGATCTGCGTAGACGTGCGAAAGAAAAAGAGAGCTGCACATAAAGTTCCTCGGGAAAAGAGAGTTAGAGAGGGGGGAGATGGGGGAGAGGCCGGATGCTTCCGTAATTCATTGGCTATTGGACGAGACAGGTGTGTGGCGCGTATGAGAGGGTGGCGAACGAAAGAGGGTGGTAGGCCGACGGGGAAATGAAAGAGAGAAGGCGAAAGGTTTCTTACGCTGCTGCCTCGCAAAAAGGGTAGCGCGCGGCTGCCACCCTTCTGCGCGGGAGCGAGTTGGGGCGTCGCGACACCGAGCTTTTTTTAATTAGCAGTCTGTGATCCGTCGAGCGATTTTTTCCCTCTTTTTTTCTTTTTTCTTTTTCATCTCGTTCTTGCCATGCTTGCTGTCGCCGTGTCGCAAGCTTCCCCATACGCGGCAGAGCGATTCCACCTTTTCGCGCGAGTGACGCGACCAGCCCCGGAAACGCATGTACCAATTCGCTCTACGACCGTCACGTTCCTCCATTCGTTTCATTTCCTTCGAATACCACCATCCTTCTTCTCTTCCGGGTCCCGACTTCAGAAACATAGTCTCCCGATTCGGTCCCCTTCTCCTCGTCTCTCGCACCTTCCTGGCAAGATCCAGCGAAGAGGCGAACTCTCTCCCGGGAGGACACCCGCGCATCGTCTCTGAGTAATTTACTAAGAAAGTCTCTCGGCTGTAACGGCGAATGATCAAAGCAGCGAAATGAGTAACTTTGCAATCGAGGATGAGAGAGGCGGTTCGTAACTCGTAGCTTCGCTCGGTTTCTATCTGATTTGGTAGTCGCGAACGGTATGGTTTGCGTTCGCATTAGCGATATACTTTTATTACGATCGGCAATTCTCCGATTTACGGTGCTTAAACCACGCAAATGTATCACTATAATAGGAAATAGTGGGTGTAATAATTTTTTACGTTAGTTTTTCTAAAATATAAATATCTGTCCTATGAAAGATATTTAAGCGAGAGATTAAATCTTGAATTTAAATTTTTATAAGAAAACACGGATTTTAAGATCAAGAAATTTTTTGACTTGAGAAAAATATTTTCTACGATAAAATCATGATAAGATCTCGTTTTTCTATAAAAATAGAATATCGCGATATATTTCATACCAATGCTTATTTTATTAGTTATTAAAATAGATTCTGCAAGATTTTCTATTTCTTTGTCATTTTCTTATTTAGCCACTCAATTTTTCAGTTTAGAGTTATGATTAATGGGTCCTTTTCAGAATTTTTATTCATCAAGCGCTACGTGCACAAAGCACCTCGGCTGGAGAAACGATATCGTTTGTACTATCTTTTGTGCAAAGTAACGTTGGAAGAGAGAGAAAAAAGGGGCAAAATCGGTCCGTTCTACTTTTTTCCTATCACTTTGGGAATGGACGAGGAAGGCAACTGAAAAGTGGTTCGTCGCCGTCGAGAAAGCCGTTAACTCCTAACATCAACCTCTAAATCATCCATCCTGTTATTGTATTTAGTTGCTCGTCGACGATGAGATGGAACGACTACGATGACGGGTGACTCGACGCCTCTAATGCACATCCTGGAATATGATATCCGGAGCCGCTTTTACCGTACGCTGTATTGGGCTACGGTTACAAAGTAGACGTCGCTGCTACCCTTCCGAGCCATTTTCCAACCCCGGTTTCACCCTCATCATTTTGCTTCTTGTCAAATTTCCTCCCTTTTTCCCTCTCACCGGCATGCACTTATGTCGTCCCCATTGCTACAAATCCTTCAAATAGTTATCATTATTATGGTTTTTTCTTTTTTTTTTCTAGTAGAAAATCTCAAATTATTTTCAACAAATTATAATTTTACATGTCCCGAAGTGTATAAATAAAAATCGCATTAAATATGTTTATTTTTCTAAATAAGAATAATCATAATTAAATCGATTACTTCTTATTAACGTTTATTTTTTCAGCGTATGTACAAATAATCGTAGAAACTAATAACATTGTGCAACTAGTATAAATTAAAACGTATTACGTAACGTATCTGACAATATTCGCATTAGAAAGCTATTTTTTAACAGTCAGCATTTTTTAAATCAACTATTATTAAATATGTGTGTATATATATTTATTTAATATACAGGATATATCACACAACTGATTTTCTGCACTTGTTTCGTTAAAGTTAAAAAAATAGTACAAACAAGAATTAAATGGTATAATAATATAATAATATATAATATTCTCTTATCAATTAATTTTTTTATACGTATTATTATAACTACTGGATTGTTCGCGATAATACCATTATAAACTACAAAATAAATATTCCTGCAAAAGTTGTATCTTAATTGTTTCAATATCTTTCTCTGAAAAATTGTTAAAGACGGATCTTTCTTGGATTTAACAAAATAGAATTCCTCCTTAAAGAAAAAAATGCACTGTTGCACTTGCAAAAAAGTAAGTTAATTAATAGAAAAAAGTACACATCATTATATCATTCAACTCTTATCTGTACCATTTCTATCTATTTTCAATGGAACAAATGCTAGAATTTATTTAAATTGCATAATGCATCCCGTAAGCGCACGCGCGTGTATATGTCTCATATACTAATCATGATAAAAACTCAACAAAGATCGAACACAGATGCATATGCGCAAGCGCGCAGTCATACTTGTATGCATAATTATTTTTCAAAGAGACGTGTACAATAGCAAGTTATATATGTCACATGATACATGATATATTCTTTACATTATAAATTAACATATAACAATGTGCAATAGCATTGCATTCTGATAATACGCACGATACTATAATTAATCAACATAATAAGCGTGCAAAACTTTTCTCCTTTTATTTTACAAATTCATCGCGCTCTCAAATAATTCCAGCATCCTCTTCATTTCCTTGCTAAAAAATAGAAATAAGAAAATATATTTGTATATATATGTGTAAAGAATGGCCCGGTTTATGTTTGAAATACTCTAATATTTATGGCAATTCATCTGAATAAAATTAGCTAACATAAATTTTTTTTCTTTTCTTTTTTTAAATAATTGCACATTATAATAGATTATGTATACCAAGAATAAGATCCTTTATTAAATTTGCTACGCTAATCTTTGGATGTGGTTAAGTTCATGCTGTAATTGCTCTGAATTATTCTTGGATTAGTTAGGCTCAATTGTGCAAACATCAATTTAACTTTAAGTAAAAACTTAAACATGTCTTTACTTATTCAGAGAGAGAAAGATAAAGATAGGCATCTGCTTAAATCTTGTTTAAAACCAAAACAATATTGGTGCAACCGGGTTTTAATCAAATATTTTGAAGCATTTATATAGCATCAAAGTGATCGCACCTTTCATGATAAAGAACAAACGTAGAAAGAAACGTGGGAGGAAAGTTCTTTTTCCTGCGCTTTTCATTTTTCCTTCGATTAAGTACCCCTAAGAAAAGTTCTGAATTTAGAATTTACTACTGTAAGTCTCTGGATACTTCAAGAATTAATAATTTGATTCAGCATGTATGAAAGAAAGTTTTAATAAACACGCGCTTTCTCCTTCTTCCCCAGAGGCACTTTCCTCTCGTTTCTTCTCCTTCATTTTCATCCTTCATCTCTCCGTCGAGATGCTGTTAGTTCTTGATTAAAACGAAATGTCTCTTCTTAGTTTAAGAACGTAATTTGCAGTTAGTCGCTCTTAATTGACTTTATAAATAAGAATCGTGTCGTTTCCGTAACAAAATTTCATAAGAATCCTAATGATAGTTTATGACTGAAGTTTTTTGGGATGTAATTACTAATAATTTTTTTACATGCCTAAATTAATTAAAAAATATTAACTAATACTCACATCTGTTCCGCTAACTTATAAATTGGTCCCATCGACTTAGACAACTCCTCACATTTAGCCATTAATTGATACATCGACTTTATATTGTGATCCACAGCGTCGCACGTCTTGCACACTGCATCTCTATACGTTTCTAAACAACCAACTGTGAGAGCTGATGCCTGGAAAAAAAAATTAATAATTTATAAAATATAAATAAATATTAATAGACTTGTATTATGCAAGGAGTGTATTATAAAAAGAAAGATCAACAAAAACGAGCAAATAAAAAATATTAAGTGCCAATATAGTTTATTCATTAAAATTAAATAATAATGAAAAAAATGTTTTCAATAAAATCTTCATCAGCAGCAAAGAATAAAATAATAAATTCAAAGATGAAACATAATAGTTAGAAACAATGAAACGTCAAGACATAATTCTTATAGAACCAAATGTATAAAAGGCCAATATCAAAGTTAAAAACGTATAATAGTCAATATATACATTGTATACATTAGATTAGCGATTTTGTAATCTAATATGGAATCAAATCGATAAAAATAAAAGTGTATATTATCAGTTCCATCTCTGAATTATTGTATTCTTTACTGCTGATAAAGATTCCTATTAATTAAAACATACAGCAGTTCTTCAAACATATAAAATCACATTGGCATAGCATATAACTCAATTTATGTCCAAAGACTCACATTTTGTAAAATTGCAGCTAAATTTTCAGTCAACGCGTCCACAGAGGTTGCGATCTTTCTAGCCTCCATCTCCAATTCGTTTAACACATTGTGATCGAGAGGTGGTAATTGTGGAGTCAAGGCCTGTCTATACAAGCAAGGAGTTGAGCTACGAGATCCTGGGAACGATGGAGTGTCACCCTTCTTGGTTACAGGACTAGACAATTTGATTTTATTTTCTAGATCTTCCGTCACAAATAACACCATATCCCCGTCTTGCATTACTCTTCCTTCCTTTTGCAGATAACCCATAGCTTTGTGATAGCTTGGTGGATCGAGATCGTCATCATCTGTCGGACTGCCACCTCTACTCCTCAAATCTAATTGATCGGGCCTATGGCCTGTTCCTCCTATTTTTTCTAAATTGTCATCTAGAAATTTACCACTATCGATGTCCGGAGAGTCAATGAGTGATCTCAACTCTGAAATTGGTGGCGAGGATTGCGAATCGAACGATATCTCGGAATAAGATGCTGTCATCTCATGCAACTGAAATGAGAAAACCATTGATGGCAAAGTTAAGTATTAGATATGTCTCTTGAATGCATATAAAATCAAAAAGATAGCCGTACATTACAAAACGGGAATTTACATAAGAATCAAGAGCAAATAAAAAATCAATATAATAACTTAAATAACTCAAAACAATAAATTTATTGCTCAAATATATATATGCTCAAAGATATACGCTCAAATCTTAGATACTCAAATGTAATAATAGAATAATATAGTTTTACATTTTTAGCAATGCTTTGTCATTTTTGTCAAATTTTGCACTAAAAAAAAATGAATCGGAACATTTGTTGAGCATCAACGTGTAAGTATCGAGATAAACAATATTTCAAAGTTTATTATTCTCAAAATGGAAAAACGCGAGAAGTAATTATTGCTTCCAGTATTTTATCGCGACAATTATTACACGGATGACAACACGCAGTTCCTCGGGCACAATTAATTCTAACCTTACTCTGTCTTCGTCGTAGTCGATGGCGGCATTCTTGTCGCTTCGTATACTCGTTCCCGATTTTGAGTTTGCCTCAACTTCATCCGGCTCCATTTTCGTCGCGCTTTTCAATTGTTGTTACCGATTTACAGAAACGTCAACACGACAAAATACACGTAGTACTTTCACATCTCAAACTTCAAAACAATACCGATCCGATCTGATTCACTCAAACCTAACCCTGTCAACCCTGTACAGTATAGGCTGTACTGTTGTGGATGTGGAGTCCGATGATGTCAAGAGGGAGGCCGGGAGGCGCATTTTGATTTTAGCGATGGCGACGGACGGCAACCACCATTGGTTGATCGCGTTTCGCTTTCTCAATAGTTTCTCTCTCTCAATAGTAAATCATAATTGTAAGTAGTTTCAGCCTTTAACTTATGAATGACACTGTTACGCAATTTTCATTTTTTTACAAGTGTGAATGAGAACAGTGAGATAGCTGCGAATCGGCACATTCGATGTAATTTTGAGTGATTTTATAACTAACAATTCGGTCGTGCACGTTCGTACGAACCGTCAGATGTGAACGATAAATACTCGTCTAAACACGAGAAAGTGCGGCAGTTAATTCGACTGGTCGGTCAATCAATGTGATTTAACCTCAAAAAGCAACATGATTACCTCGCAAATACTCGTACTGCTTACTAGTTTAATCGGTATCGGAACATGTAACAACGCGTACAATGATTTCTTTGACGAGGAGTTAATGTTGAAGCCTCTGTCGAGTAATCACGTCTATGCCTACTTTCAATTTACTACGATATGGGAAACGGCGAATCATGTAGAAGCACGTAAGTATTCGTGAACTATAAGTTTAAGCCGATTTTTGACGATTGTTTGATACGTGTACCAAAGCGTACCAAACTGTACTAGAACCAATGAGATATAAGTAAACTTTTATCTTAACACAGTTTGGTACATGTACCAAACGATCGCCAAAAACCGCCTTTAATTGTTATTTTGTAAAAGTTCTATATATTTAAAGAGATTCTGCTTGAAAAAAGTGAAGAAAAGTTTTTCTCACGAGACTTTTTCTTTACATATGTCTTTTAACACAAGAACTTTAGGTATTACAATCTTTAAAATAATAAATGAAAATCATCATATTTTACTATATAAAAAGTAATAGTAATATTAGTTTTTAATAATTTATTTGTTTTTTAATCCTAATTATAGAACAAATTTGAATTAAAAATGTAATAAAAAGTGATAATAATTCTAGTTCAACACTCACATCTCTTTCCAAGGGGATTGGGTGAGATCATAGGCCGTCATAATGTTGATGAGCTGCACATTACTCTAACGGAAGGCTTGTGGAATTATCAAAAGTGGGGATATCCTTTCCATGATGCTGGACCTGGTGCTGAGATCACTGCTTGGTTTAATAGAGATATAACAAAGTGAGAAAGTTTTCTGAGATTTTGTTTTTTTTTTTTTGCTTCAAGGAATTTAATTATATCATGCAATACTATAAATGTCAAAAATTTTATTACAAAACAATTGAACCTAAGAGAACTTTTCCAGCTTGGAAGTCCAAAAGATTATGAAACTTGGATAATACATGGAGGAGATATTTTAAGACAAAAATTTTTTTACTACCTAAATTTACCTGAAAGTATAAAATCGATCCCTGAGAATTGATCTATTTTTATTTTATTGCTCATCAACACAAAAAGAGAGAAACAAAATTTCATAAATAAAATTTATCTCTTTTAATAAGATTTGTCAATTAGAAAACTCATCAAAACGTAATTATATAATAATAAAACAAATGAAAAATTCTTTTCAGGAATTAATTTTGTTCATGCAGGATGAATTTAGACAACAAATAAATTGCTACATTTAAGGATATTTTCTATGTGTTGTTAGTTTATAATTTTTTTCATAATTTTTTTAAATTTTGGAGATCTTTTTTTCTAAAATGAGATAAATAACCATAAGGTAAATTTTTTGCTACATATAGTTGTGATCCTGGATTTAAATCTTTTTTTCTGCATTGGATGCAGAAAAATAGATCAAACTTTTGTCATGTCACAAATTCAATTGCATAAAAAATAAAATTATGAAAAAAGCTTAATATATAAAATATAACATGTTTTTTTCTAGCATAGATGAGGAATGGAAAGGTTTGACGAACGCCTTAGCTGGACTGCTCTGTGCATCTCTGAATTTTGTTGACGCCTCCAATAGCATGTCGCCAGAGTTTACCTTCCGTCCCACTGGTGTTACAGATGGTCCAGTGAATTCTAGTCACTTGCGTTATTCATCGTTACCAAGGGAGATAGTTTGCACTGAGAATCTGACACCATTTAAAAAATTATTACCTTGCGATTCCAAAGTAATCGTAAATTGCATATCATACTACATCTGTATTAATTCATTACCTAATTAACCATTTAACTTTTCTTCTAGAGAGGTCTAGCTACATTGTTGAATTCCGCGCATATTCACAATACAAATTATCACTCTATCGGGATACATTTTCGGTCGATATGTCGTGATGCAGCTTGCACGAGAACATCTTTAGAATTGCGGCAGACCGTTTCCTTGATATACGATACAATGGCAGATGCGAATCAAGTGAGTCTATCGATAGGAAGTTCTTATTAAAATTTGTATATTCTATTATTCAGTCTTTGATTTGCACAGGACTGGTCAATACGAAAATTTTTTGGAATGGGGCTTAAAGGCACATGTCCTCTGGCGACATTAAGTAATATTTATGTTGATATATCGGGTAACAATACGAATCACATATATGAATTAACCCCGCCACCAAGTGCAAAAGTTGTTAGCTTGCGTGGTGGACAGCAAAATGAAATAGCGGTGTATGATATCAGGGCACATTCGAGCAGAGGAATATTTAATATTGCTGCTGTACATAGTGCACCAAAGAGTAACCCTATAAATTATCCTTCAATTCTCTATGCGAATAGATATATTATCGGTATGTTTATGTCATATAAAAAGATTTATATATATAAATCCCTCAACTTACTGGATTTACAAAAGGCCTGTTCTTTTTTCGCTGCACTGCTGCAATAAGTTAAAATGAGAAAAAATATATTTCTCTTACTCTAACCTGTTGCACCAGTGCAGCGAAAAAGAACAAGTCAAAAAAAAACTTCATAGATTAAATTAATCGTAAATCGAATAACATTTCATATAAAACATTTATATAAAATAATTATTACTAATAAACGATTATATATAGATCTCTTTAGGAAATTACAAATCAAATTTTTTAGATTATAATTCTTAATAAGATATAAGATCTAATATAAAATTATTTAGCTTAAACACAGATTAATCTCAACAAATAATTAAAAAATTTTTTTCTCAAAATATACTTAATACAATACTATCAAAAAAAATTTAATTTGGATCATTGGTTAATATTTATCGACTTTTGATTATCGACGAATATTTATCAACTTTATTATTGTCTAGTTCATTTTTAATCAATGGCCAATTAAAAAATGCATAAGTCGAGATATTCGTAAGTAGAAGTGGAAGAGGGAGAGGATTTGTATATGAATTTTTTTAAATCACTTTCAGAAATTCCCTTAATAATAAATTCACATGCTTTAATTACAATTCTTCAGGATATGGCCAAGAAAGAGGCAGTTTAGTGACTAAACTATATAACAATCACTGGCAGGCATTAGATGTAATCTTACTGGAAAATATTCCGTGGTACTTACTGGTTTACTTACATTCCATTACAATAACTTGTAATGGGCAAGTTCATCCATGTAAGTATAAAACATAAAATAATAAATGTAAAATAATGTAAATATGAAGTAAGTAATTTTCTTCTTTATGAAATGTGTATACGATTTAGGCGATCGATAAAATTTATAAAAGAAGTTTTATTATTATGACAACTCTACAACACGATTGATAAATGTCGATACATTTTTATGGTATTACAGTGGCGCAACGTTATTTACCTGGAAGGGAGAGGAAAAGCCCGTACTATTTAGAATTAATTCTGCGCCTGCCACCACACTCGGTAACGAAAATTACTATTGATATGGATTATCTATTTCTCAAATGGCAGGAGTATCCACCGGATGCTAATCATGGTTTTTACATGGGACCCGCTATAGTTACGGCCTTATTGCCCATAGCTAGAAATTACACCGCTTTGCCGCTTGACGGAAGTACAATTACTTCGAGGTTCATTCAATTTCTCTCTTCTGCCAATCGACATTTTTTTTTTCATTGTTATTATGAGTGGAATAAGCGATGATTAAAATAATTCTCGATTAAACTTACAGTTTCAACGCTTCGAGGGACGACTATCTAGTACAATTGCGGACAGAGTCTTTGCTCATCAGTCTTCCGACTCCCGACTTCAGTATGCCTTATAACGTTATATGTCTTGCCTGTACAGCTGTCGCGCTAGCATTTGGCCCACTTCATAACATTTCCACAAAGCGATTAGTTTTAAAACGCATCGAAAAGGACTGGAAAGGTAAATTGTTCTCCTTTTTAGAGAAGATATTCGGAAAAAAGAAACAAGAATAAAGACTGCAAGCGAACGTATTATGTATTATAAACGCGTAACTGTATCTTTCTTTCGCGAATATATTCGCGTATTTTCTATGGATAATAAATAATTTGTAATGATAAACAGATACAAAAATTCCTTTTACTAATGCGCGATTATCGCAAGTTACGGAGATACAAAAATCTCTGAATTTCTTTTCTAGTAAAAACATTGAAATGAAAACATCTGGAATGATCATGCTATTGTTCAGAGAAAGAGGTACATAGTGTGGAATCGATGTCTCTTTCTAGTACTATGACTGTTCACTCACATAAAAATTACGTTAGCACGTCACTTTTATGCGAATAATCAATTTTAATACTAGAGATACTGATTCCACGCTATGCTATCTGAGCAATAGCATACTCATTCCAGATGTTTTCATCATTTCAATAAGATAAAAATTAAACCAGTATATTAAATAAAACAAAATCACTTTTTTACATCTTTAACCAATATTATAAAATTTTGTAATATTTGTATAAGTATTAAATAGTGCATTTACATATCCTGTTCTGTACCGTACATATTTCTATTTAAATTATCCATTTATATACATAAATCAAAACTTGTATTAATATTATAATAGTAAATTTTCATAAGATAACAAATCGCATTCCGTGACTATCATATACATGAATGCTAGGGAGTGTATTCTATTAAGTTTAAAAGAATGTAATAGAGCAAATCGAGATAACTTTAGATACAAAGTTTTTAAATAATAAGCAATTAAAGTTAATTATTCATCAATTTCTATTTTCACATGCATATAAATTTTATAGCACTTTGCGTTTCTCGCTATATCGCTGCTGCGACCCGCGCGTAAATAATAATCAAAAAATTGCTTATTGTTTAAAATTTTTACGTAACAGTCCAACATATTTTTTTAACTTCACTCCTTTTATTTTACTCTTAAGTTTATCTCAGCTCTATCTTTCTCATCAATTTCTTTTAAACACTTCGTATTCTATAATTGAACATGATCTAATTAAATCGATCCGTTCTATTCATGATGCAACTTAATCTTCAAATATTTAGATAAAGTCGCAAAATCATAACAGTCTTATAACCTAATATAATTTCAACTATTGTATTAATTAGAATAAATATAAGAAACATAATACATGTACACGTTGTAAGTCATCACATATATAATAATAAGTAACAACTTACTGTACGTTGATTTAGTATTTACGGTGTCAAAATCGGAGAAAGGCATACGCATCTTTTCTTTCTTTCTTTTTTTTTTTTTTTTTTTTAATTATTCAACAGTCTATTTGTATCTGTTTTTATCTTTGTTTAATACGCTATTCAATAACCAGTCTGTCAATGAGTGTGCGGGGTAAATGCAAGGTTTCGCGTAAAGTTTGTTTTGGCGACAGCTTTCGTAAGAAGGATTTTGCGATCGAAGATTCTGCGGTGTTCATAGGATCTCTGTTCTCATCGCAGGACGTCCGAGTACTCAAATTGTTTTCTTCTTCATCGGACGAACAGAGATCAATCAACATTATCGTACGCGATGGACATTTTTTCTCTTTAGCTGATTTAGTAGTCTCAGCATTAACCGTAAATGATTTTACTGGCACGAGTAAAGGTTCTTTAGGTAATGTATTAATGTTGGCTTCATCATCTTCCTCTTCTTGTTCCTCCTCCTCCTCCTCTTCCTCCTCCTCCTCCTCTTCCTCCTCCTCCTCTTCCTCCTCCTCCTCCTCCTCCTCCTCTTGCTCCTCTTCAACAATTTGATCATCCTCCAGTGGTGCTTTTCGTTTCGAAGATACAGATGTATTTCGCGTATGAACTGCCTTCCTCGATTTTGTTTTGCAAGCTGGTCCTGCTTTTCTCGTTAATAAAACTTTCCGCAGATTAATGCTCTTTTGAGGGCACTGATATTTCGAAGGGTCTTTCTTCAATTCATCAATTTGCTTCTCATTCAGTCGGGTAAGAACAACGTAAATAGGTCGACACGTGGCGTAGAGTAATTGCGACTGTATACTCAGCACTGAAGAAAGAATGTAAATGATATAATTCTCTTAAAATCTACAATAAATTTTAAAAAAATTTAAGAAGTTCTTCAACTTTAAAAATGAAGGAAACTATACATTACGTAACTATATATATATATATATATATATATATCTTTTACATAGAAACTTTTAGCATTACACATATTTTCAAAATATATTAAATAATAAATAAAATTAAATAATAAATATTTTTGATAATTTGTTATTTAAAAAACATTTTCTTTATAATATTGACAAAGAAAAATTAAATGTAGAAAAATTAAAAGAGAATTATTCATAATTATCTAAATAACATTATTTTCAAAGTATAAGATACATACTTGGCTTGTTTTTAATGGAATTAGCAAATTTATATTGATGGACATAATTGTCGGTCGGCCTATCACGATTTGGTTTGTATGTCACTATCCATCTATCGTTATCCGCTTCTGTGTCCAACCATTTTGGTCTATAGGAATTGCCCAATATTGGCGCGATGACGTGTCTCTCTATTCTGTCTAATCGCTCCTGCTGCGTCTCCTCAGTCATAGCCTTCGATTTCTTCGTTAGCATTATACCAGCGGGCGATGAGAATGGGATAGTAGCAAATCTCGTAAAATTAAGAGAACTCCTGACACGCCCGGACGTTCGTCTGACGATACTACCATCAGAAGTACTCGCATTTTTTATGTCAGCCGATTTGGATTCAGTCTTACTCGATCGTAACTGGAAATATTCCAGAAATTGATCCTGTTGCAACTCAGGCTCAACTACGGACAGATCCGGTGTAGACGAGCGCGAGGCACTACCACCACCGTGATCCAGTTCACAGCACATTTTTTCATGCTCCTAGATAATTGTAAATAGCAAAGTACTATATCGGATAAATATATTTATGGCGCGCTAGTTTCAGTTTTGCAGAGAATACCTTCATTTTTGCAAGACCCACAAATTCAGCATCACAATTGTCACAAAGATAAATATCATCGCATGGTTGAACCATCATGGGGGTTTGCTGTTTCGTTTTGCTTCCACTACTTGATGAAGATGCATTGTGAGATAACAATGTTCTTCGGGGGCTATCATTCTTTCTGTCATAATGCTGTAGGCGCAGAAAGCTTTCTCATTCAATTAAATTAAGACGAGCAAGATATAGAGCAAATTACTTGGAGTATTAGTAAAATAACTATTTTATATATTAATACATTTGTAGACATACATACATACATACATACATACATACATACATATACACATATTGTACACACCATGTTTTCATTACGAAATGTTACTAGTAGTTTTCCTGTACTTTTGTGATACAGACTAGTTGTAGAGTCCCAATTATTAACATACTCTAATTCATCGTGCGGGTACTGGGCTAGATAGGAACAAAAACGTAACAGATATTCGCTTCTGTGATACGTGTAACATCGGAAAACTAATTTCTTTAGGTTCGCCATCCAGTTCTAAAACAATATTTTTAAATCAGCACAAGGCAGGGCTTGATCGACAGGTTATATAACTTTATTTCAATTAAAGATATATTATTTAATTATTGTCCTTACATCATTGATCTTCTTAGGTCTTGTTAGTGGACTTGAAAATTTAACATCTTGAGGCCACCACTCAGGTTTGTTAATGACTTTAGTTGTGTCATGTCCCAGTGAGCAATGGACCATGAACAATATAAAACGTTCTAGTTGTGCCTGTGGAATAATTTGTCAATGTATTATTCACAGATAGAAAATATAGCTTGTAATATAAATGTTAATATAAGGTATATAAATATTGTACTACTACTTAAAAGTTTTAGCACAATTTTTTCTAATAGTCTTAGTATATTTTTATGTTTGCCACACACACGTACAGTAAATTTTTCAAGCATGTTGGTTGGCTGCAGGATACAAAATTTTTAGAAACTTGAGAACTTCTCTATTCTACAATCAATCAACTTGCGTAAAAAATTTGTCATATGACAAATAATAATATTCTTCAACATGGTTTCTCTGATTAAAAGATATTTTACAAAGGCAGCTGTCCCAAACCTTGTATCTACAATAATAGAAATGTGAGAGCTCTGATAAAGGAAAAATTGACAAATCGCGATTGGACTGACTAATGCGACAATTTGATCCATTCTTTCCCCATCTAAGATCTCAAAGTCACTTTTAGTATCATAGACACAGGGCACAAAAGTAAGAGATACAAGTGCAACATAATTAATTTACCATAGTGATTTTCTCCAAAGACGTGGGATAACCGTTAGCAAATAAAAGAGGAAGATTAGATACCATAGAACCCTCCTCTCTTTCTAAGTTATCTGTCCTATTATCTTCGTACTTGTCACTGGTAGCATCGTTGTCCATCATGACATCGTTAGAAACTTGGTTTCCAGATTTCCTTATTTCATTTCTACCGTTTTCTTGCATACTCGAGAGTTTCATACCTCCGAAATCATCGAATTTATTCCCCATTTAAAATATATCCGTTACACTGGGAAGGCCTACAGATTTCCATATAGGTTAGTAACCTTCGCACTCTGAATAATTGTTTCGTTATTCATGCAAAATTGTTACGCGAATCAATATCTTTAACTGTAAGAACACGACTGCAACATTAAACTGCCAAATCATTTTGTTAATTTGAATCGGACGTCTCTGCGAGCAAGAATTCGCTTCTGATTCTCGAGAGTAACGTTGCCTCTTACAGGGGGGTTTCAACGAGTGACATTTTATCACGTAATCCACGTCGCTGACACGACGAGGCGTTCTCTACTTGGACTGCGTTTCGATGTTTACTGCCAGTACTGAAAATCTACAGTATATGTAACGTAAACTATAGATTTTCAATACTGGCAGTGAATATCGGAACGCAGCCTTGGTCAGCTAGAGGGACGACAGGAGTAACAATGACGACATGAAAGCGCAAAAATATTCATAAAAGACGTGTGTGCCGAAGTCGCGTCAACTACAGTTACGGCGTGCACATCAGTATACCTTTCTTTTCCCAGCGATCTCACTATCCGTAACTTCACATGGGACTCGCAGTTTGTTCGCGATACATCATCCAAGAGGTTCCAGTGCCACGGAATTACATCTTTCGCGCGACCTAGCTAGGGAGAGTCACTCGTGCGTCTATCTTCTTCCTCACTGAAAATAGCTCCGCGCTCACTTCAGAAATTTGAACCCCATTGCATTAGGTAGAGACTGAGGATCGGATGGAGGGACGAAGTTCTATGATGCGACGCGATACCTCGCGCCACAGTTGTCACGTAGCCATCAGGTCGCTCGCGAACGCGAGGATCATTTTTGGATCATGAACTCCCGACGATATCAGTTCACGATATCAGTTCACCAATACACTCTTCTCACCCAGGAGTCACCTGCTTTCCCCTCGGTCCTTGAAGTTCCAAGTGACTAGCCCCCACACGTCGTGGCGATCGTTATCGTTGATGTCGCGACTATGATCTGAACCGAGAGGAACAACGGCAAAGATCAGTCAATCCCGTCTATGACTAGGATCGCTGGGACGCGCCTGTGTCGAACACACGGTGCCTCTCACCTCATCGAGGGCTAATGCGCGAACAGCGCGAACGCAGCTGCGACAGGGTGACAACAGGGTTCCACCGATTGACAGAGGGTCCCCCTCCTCTGCGCGCCTGCAATATGTGAATATGCGTACGTCCGACGCACGATAAACTTAAGATGGCGAGTACATCACGCACGCCGCTCACTGACCGCTGACTGAGGAAGTTATGTGTCGCAAGCTCGCTTCAGCGAGATGTTCGTCGACGCTTCACCTCCGAGGATACGATTTGCATCGAAACTCGATGATCCTCTTGATCTTCAACGCGTGGAACCCCCCAGTGTACGCAGCGACAGAAAACAGCGGGAAGAAGACAAGAGGAGACGTGTGATACTAAAATGTACTAAAACGATATGAAGTATCGCCACCAGTGTTGTTAGACGGGTTTTTCTCGCGCATGCGCGAGAATTTGCAGTATAATCGTCTATTATTTTATTTTATTTTATCAATTTTGACTTTTTAAAAAATTTTATATAATGTTTAAATATACAGTTAAAATATAGAGCTCCTAAAAAACCTATATAAATCAGATTTTTATACTTAATAATGTTATATTTGACGCGCATGCGCGAGAAAAACCGTCCCATCTAACACACTGATCGCCACAGTATAAGTATACACAGCTTTGACTAATAAGTTTACTTTGCTTGCAATGTACATGGATTGCTCATATACATTGCAAGCTCCACATAGGTTAACGACTTGGACGGGATGGGTGTGGGTGAGGAGGGCCGAAAGCACAGACTTCTATAATATACTAGACTGCTAGGCTCGTTATATATTCTCCATTTAGTGTGTACCCGAAAAGTATGTACAAATAGGAGCTCATAGGCGGCAGACTGAATTACCGATTGGAATGTGGCTAATATTTTATAGTCCTACGACTATGGATTACTAGAGGAGTGAGTGAGATGTATGATACAATATATATATTACGTGATTATGAGAGCGTTCCCCTTGGATGCTTATGCGTGCTTATGCGTTAAACGTATCATTCTTTTTTTGTTATTGTAATATAAAAGAAAAAGATAAAATGACAATAATTAAGGCATGTGATAAAAGGCTGCCCAAATATATATAAGAAAGGGTATACATTTCTTTTTGTTTAAGTATTAAAACTAAAGGACAAATAATATAACCTCATTTTAAGAGCATTTTGTATAAAATAACCTAATATTAATGATATTTATTAGTATTATTAAGTATCATTCTTTAAATATATATATATATATATATATATATATATAAACATTTTAAAAATGTCAACAAATTACTCGTAGCAACTATATGTGACATTTATTGGCATATATATATGTACATAAACATTCCACTTGACGAACAATGTACATACATAGCAAATGACACATTCCGATCGGTTATTCAGTCATGTACAACATGTACATTATATACTGGTACGCCTAGGGAATCAAGGTTAGCAGTCTAGTATATTATAGAAGTCTGTGGCCGAAAGCCCCTCTTGCACTCTCCTTGCACCCCCGCGCGCGCGTGAGCGGTCAATGAGCGCGTGCGTGCGTGCGTGCGTGCGTGCGTGCGTGCGTGTGTGTGTGTGTGTGCAAAGCATTTACTGCACCACATGGGTTTGCGACTTTCCACGCTAAACGAGATGCTCGTAAAAATACATATAGATATTTGAAATTCGCGCATTTTTTGCATAGCTTATGCTGGCTAAAGACATATGTGGTTTGTTCGCGTCGCCATACTCCGACATGCTCCTACTCCTACTCACCCCAACGCACTCCAATACGTTGATTCCGATGACGCCAACCTATTAGAAAGCGTTGGAGTGAGTAGGAGCATGTCGGAGCATGGCGACGCGAACAAACCATATATAATACTTATATAGTCAAAAATGTGACTGCTGCGCATGCTCAAGTCATTACATGTCGTCGGTATGACAGGTTTTATAACCTGATAGTCGTCAATTTAACTGTTAATATCTCCCTTCGCGAAGCAGAGCGACGCTTTTTATTTACAGATTCGTGTTCTACGCACAAAAATACACGATATTGTTAAGTTTTAACCAAATCGGTGAGGCAGCCCGTTTCCTTCAGTATTGCCCAGATTTCTTAACCTTGCTAATCTAATGAACTTTAACGTTTGACGTCATATGACCACATATCCCCGTGGGAGGTCGAGCACGTCTGGTTTTCGTCTTAGGACGTAAACTAACCTCCAAAAACCCCCTGAACTTTAACGATTAATATTTCGTTTCTTGAGGCAGAACGACACTTTTTTCTGTCAGATTCGTTCATTTTGTAGAAAAACACGTCAAATGACTATAATTTCATCGATTTTGGTCTGAAGGAGTTACACTGAATAATTATATTTAGGAAAACATGAACAGTTGGATAAATACTGCTAATGCGCTGCAAGATTTTGCAAGCATTCTAGTTTGCGAAAAATGGTAATTATATTTGTTAAATTTTTATTGTTAAATGAATATCATAGTATCTGATATTCTTCAAAAATAATATATATAGTATGATTATTTGACATCTTGATATATTGATATTTGCTATTTTATGCCCATATATGATCACTTTTTACAGTGGATCTAAACCAGAGTCTCCTGTAAGACTAATAAATTGCGGACATTTCTTTTGTCACAATTGCATCAAGTCTGCAATAAAATGCGTTAAATGTAATGTACCAGTTCAGCCAAAGGAAATAAAATCTGATCATCTAATATCTAATCTTGTACACAATTCCGATATTATTGCAGATATTATTCATAAAAGGTTAAATTAGTTGCTTTTGTTGAATAATAAACATATAAATAATAATATAAGAGAAAATTATTATTTTAGAGATCTATGGAGCAATGTTACAGATGCACTCAACACTTCAATGGACAATACAACATCTTCGGTAATTCATACACCAAAGAAACAGAGTTACGTACGTACAAAGAATTTAAATAAGCCAAATTTCAAAGGAGAAACACCGTTACATGTTGCATGCGTGAAGGTATAGATACCAATTGATATATTGTTTTGTTGACAAAAAATCTTTAATATAAAATTTTTTTAAATTACAAAATCAGTAATATGTGATATAAGAGGGGATATCTTAATATTTAACAAACCATTTTTTTCTGCTGTTCTGAAATTTATCCTGGAGGATAAAATTAATCGCTAAAAACGTTTGTTTTATTTTTTACTGACAAAAAAGATAAAACAAAATTTTATAAGAAAATTTTTTTAGAAATTAGAAAACTTATTGAAGCATAATTAAAATATAATTATGTTTAATGATAAAACAAAAATGAACAATTCACCAATTTTTAAGGTGTGATTTTTTCCCTTTCAGAATGAATTGGAGCAGCAAAAAAAATTTATTGCTTATCAGACATTCTGTATATATTGTCAAAATATTAATTTTGAGTTTCCAAGTTGAAAACCTTTTGTTGATTTAAAGTGAAAAAATTATGTTACTTAAAAAATTATGTTCTACTCAAATATGAAATATTTAAATTAAAAATTAATTTTACTTTTTTAAAAACGTTTTAAGCAACAATTATTTTACAGAAAAATACTGAACTAGTTAAACATCTCTTATTAGTTGGTGCAAATCCTAATACAAAAGACAACGCTGGTTGGACGCCATTGGTAAAAAAAGCACATTTTTACATAAAAAAAATATTTGTAAATACCTAATCTAGTTTAAATTGTTATTATTTTAGCAAGAAGTGGTCAATTATGGATGTACCGAAATATGTGAAATATTATTGAATTGTGGCGCATTACCCAATATATCAGGTTATAAAAACCGAAGACCACTGCACGAAGCTGTTAAGCTTAACAGAATTGAGGAAACTAAGTTGTTATTGCGTTATAATGCTGATAGAGACCAATGCGATCAATATGGCAAAAAGCCTATGTATGCATATACTTTATTGCAACAAAAAATATTGTTTTAAATTAACATTATTTTAAAATTTACATACATAATCCTTTATTTTTACATGCAGAGATTACTGCAGATCCGACGAGATGCGGCATCTTCTAATGGATTTACCAAAGTCTCCATCTGAAAAGGTATCGGATTTTAATGAAACATTAAATAAGTCCATTTATACAGGATGTAATAAATACGTGATTCTTGCATCTAATTTAAAACGTGAAAATCAGAAATTGCTTGGTCTTGTCGCAGCAAAACATAAATTCAAAATTTTGACAACATATAGGTACAATCTATTTTTAAAAATATTTTTTATTGCATTTTTTACAATTTATGCAAAAATAATATGACAATTGATTTTTTGCGTTCCAGACCATCTGTTACACACGTCATAGTGGAAGCAAATGAACAAAATATTACTAAATTGACACTTGATGTATTGTTTTCAATTATCTATGGAAGCTGGCTTCTCAATAGTGAATGTAAGATGAATAACATATTTCTAATAATTTTTTTATATAAAGAACTGATTGTTTACTCAAAAATATCAATAGTTTTTTTTTTTTGTTATATTTAAATGAAAATTTAATTAATAAAAAATTATTATATGGAAATAAACTGACATCAAGTCATGTGATTTATTTAAAGGGATTCAATTGGCAGCAGATATGAGTGATGTATCTAGTGTGGATCTTGAATTGTTTGAAATTAACGGTGCGTCCACTTATGGCATTCCGAGGAAAGCTAGACAGAATGCGGAATGCCAAAATCCACGTTTATTTAATAACTGTTTCTTTTATTTTGCCTTACAAGCAAATACAACTTATCATATCGGTAATGTGCGATTCACAAAGGACGATCTGATAAGACTTGTAAAGGAAGGAGATGGAACTATACTTACCAGGGAACCAGATCCAGAAGACTTAAAAGATATGTTGCAAGTAATACCTTTTCACACTGCAAATGACCCGTCTCATCCCTTACACAAATGTACACATTATGTTATATATGTACCAGGCAAAAATGAACCTCTTATTAAGTACAAAATGCCGCATATCAAGACTCTACCATTAATATGGTTAATTGAGTGCATTGAAAAGTTTACTCTTGTAAATCCGGCTCATTTGGGGCTGTCCTAAGTGCTCAAGTTATCATATAATATAGCGTACATTATACATTTTACGCATTGACATTTAAGAGGACATATACATATCGAAATATAATCTTAATTATTGACCAAAATTAATTGTAATTGGCTGGAGTAGCTTTCTAATTTTGAAGTATTACTGTGGATGAATTTTCATCTAAGTGCTAATTCAAATTTAGTACAATTTTTGTTATTAAAATTTTTTGGCCAAATAACATTTTATTAAGCTTAAAGCAACATTTTATTAGATTTTGTTTACGTTAAAATAATGCCAGTTTAGTTATATTCTAACGTTTTGTGATTTATAAAGTAGAAAGAAGTGTTAAATAAATTTTTAAAAGTTTAAAAAAAGATTCTTAATTTTATGAATGAATTTTCATCCAGAGTAATGTTAATATAAGAAAAATATGATTAGTAATCTAGGGTTACGTGGTGATAGATGTCTCTCTCCAATTTAAGAAATGTTATTAATGACCTTCTATAATGTGAAATTATTTTCTATTGTTTGTGAAAATTAAAATCGAAATTAAAAATACCTTCACATTTGAAGATATATAATTACTTTCAAGTTAAATACATAGTATGTAGATAACCATATTATTATTGATTTACTTCAAAAATATTAATCACATTAAGTATATCACAACATTTGTTAGTTTGTCAGCGTTATTCAATTTTATATATTTTATAATTTGATTTTAAATATTTAATATTTAAAATCAAAATTATCAAACTGTTACAAAGTCGTATTTGCGCATAATGTCACTAATTAATCGAACAATTTAAAAAGACATCCAATGCTGCAGCAATTAATTAATACAATTTCAAAAAGGATAAACAAAATTTATACATAAATTTATAAAATATAAAATTATAAAATTATAAATAAAATATTGTATCGAATAAGCTGAATATATTTTGATCAGTGATACAAATTTCTAGTTAAATTTATATATCTATCCTTCCAAAATGCTCTGCGAAAAAACCTAGTTGCTTTTCTCTTTCAATAATTTTTTTTTTCTCTCAGTAAGTAACGCAAGACCGTAACCGAACGCTTTAAGCATTAGGTGCGAATTGGTTTGTAATGTGATAAATTTTATGTTTATTAATCTAATAATCATTATGTCTAGGCAACTCTTGTAGGATCCTGTCAGGAATGTATGTTATAAGAGAATCATGGGATGATGCCATCTTGTGCAAAGATTGTGTACGATTAATTCTGAAGGAAAATATCGTACGGTATCCCGTACATTTACGGATAAAGTACCGTTAGTCGCGGCACACGAGCACGTATGTGTATGCATCGTGTATCATGCGTACGCACACCTGTACGCGCGGGCGTGATACACCGGTAAACACACGCGGTGTATGTGTGTGGAGAGGAAAGAGGGAATGACGGAAGAACGGCTAGAAAGGAGAACAAGACAGAGAGAGAAAGAGGAATAAGAGCGTAAAACTGAAGGAAAATAGAAAAAAAAAGTGAGATCCGATCGCCAGAGAAGAGCGGGAAGATCAAGAGGAGACCGGTGGAGCTGACAAGTGTTGGGAGGAGGGGGGACTGGTGCTATGTTGTACAGGTATATGGCGCATCCAAGAGAGGTACCTAGATGATCAGTTATCGAGGAAGAAACGAAGAATGCATGCCGAGAAGAGCAGGGACGGATTGTCTGATTAGATATTCATGTTAAACTCCTCGATATAGACTCGAGCTGTGAATAAAATTGAATAATTTTTTTACAAAAACCAAATTTAAAAAATTACACTTTCAGGAAATAACTTCTTTAAATCGTTTATTATATAGATATGGTAATTTTTTATGGACATTTAATAGATATAAAAATAAAATTTTAGATTGATTTTAAACTTTGATTAATATTTTGGGAATCTATTTTGAAAAGATTAAAAACACAGACTTACTTTTTGTATAAATTCTTTATTTGTTAATTTTAATATTTACATTTTCCATTTTCTATTTAATTTCTGCAACCTAATTGTTCACGATGTAATGCTATTAGACACGTATTATAGAACTTCGAAATGTGTGCGTGTGATTAAAATTATTCCGTTTTTTTTCTTAAGAAAATACAACGGAAATTTAGGAAATAATTGAATAATTCTATTTGTAATCCGTTCCAAAAGTTTTGTAATATGTATTCTGATAAAGAAAAATTTTAAACCATATTTAAAAAAAATGGACTTGTTTAGTTTTTGTAAGATATCCTTCGATTGTTTATTGAAGATGGAAAATTAAAGCAGATGTATCTTAAGTGGCAAATGAAATAATCAGCATTGCATTTGAAATAATATCTCAAAATATTTATCACAAGTATATTTAGAATTCCGCAAATAGATTTTACGGAACTGATTAATAATTAGTTGGTTACATATTGAATTTTTTTTTAGGTGCTACTTGTTTTGTAAGTGACAATTCAAATTGCTGATTTTATCGATCAAATGAAGTTTTGTAATGAAGAGAGCAACAGAAATCACAGCTAGCACCGCCCCTGTCAGCAACCCCGTCCCCTCCAGATCGTTCATAATGCTGGTCGACCATCGGTCCTGTCTTATTTCCTCTTTTCTTATTCAACCTCCACATTTCTCTCACCTTCCCAAGCCATCGCTGTACGCCGGTGGGGATTCGCACACCCTGACCCACAAGTAGACCCTGATCTCTATACAGTGTCCGTCGAACTAGCCGACGCAGGTGAAGTGGGCAGACGTTCGCACGACGCAACATTGTGAACGTCGTTGAATTTTTGACAGTGAGGAGAGACAGTTTGACGTGCACGTGATCAGGATCGTACGGACAAGACAGTGCGCCAATCTCGGAAACAAGATTTCCTTTTCTCTTTCTCTTCCTCATTCCTTTATCCTTATCCTTACTGTTTCTCCCATTCAAAGAAATAAACGGAGACACCAGAGGGAAGCTGAAGATGATATTGAGAGCTGCCCCCTGGGGCATTGTCCTTCTGTTCGTGCTCGTCGGATTAGTTGGTGGGCAGGATGACGATTCTTTAGCTAGTACCTTCTTGTCAGGTAAGACTTACGACTGACCGAAATGTTATGTAGAAAAAATACTATGTCTTTCTTTATTTGAAGTTTGTAGAGGAGAAAATTTATCAGAGAACAACAAGATTTTTGGTTTCGGATATTTCCTATCATGTTGTTGAAGAATTGTCGTTTGAAGTGTATTACTGAAAAGATTCCATAAAACCAATATTCGTAAAAATACTGTAACATAATACAATTGTTTAAAATGAGCGTGAAATTAAAGATGAAATCAGTGCTTCCTGAACTTCTATCGAGAAGTTTTATGTTACATACAGGTTTATGATCTCTTACTGGTTTGTAATCATAAACTGCAATGATTGTGTGAAAGATGAGAAAAAATATTTTCGGTTCATAAAAACTTACGATTGTTATATTTGATAAAATGCACTGTGTCCGACAAGAAATGTTATGTGATAATTATACAGATGTTTTATCGGCCGCTTATATATGCATTCGTAAGTATTTCTTCAGTGTTACACTTATGTAAAATTAATATTTATTAATATGATATATATTGCTAAACAATAAACACATAATAAGATTCCCCAAAATAATCTACATACGTACGCAGTTGCCATTATTTTAACATACAATACTTACATTATACTACTGTATGTATAATATTGTGTCTCTGTATTAGAAACTAATTGATGAGTGTGTATGTATGTGTTTAAGTCAGAACTTCATTTTGCAGTTTCGTTAGGCTGTATCTTGAATTGATTTGGTCTCCTCTCTCTCTCTCTCTCTCTCTCTCTCTCTCTCTCTCTCTCTCTCTCTCGGGTTGTGGCGAGTGGCGCGTGATTTTTGTACATGCGATGCACGTAATATACGGTCGACAAAAAGTTACCCAGTGGTAACGCGCAGTGGCTTCGAGAAATAGAAATTCGCGTGCGATGACGTATCCGGCGCACGCTTTTATAGGTAGAATCTGGAAGGATGCGACTGTTCCACTTTTAGGAGTCGCGTAGCGCTATGCGGATGACGGTCGATTTGCTGGCGGTAACAAGGCCGCCGCCAAGCTTAAAAACTAGGAAGCGATGCACTCGTCTTCGTTCTCCAATGCTGATTTTACCTTTTACTCGGTTTGTTTATTATTCGCGAAGCCGGACCTCCGGTCAACCTGATTTTTCGTTACCGTTATTACAATAAACAAAATTAGCCGTTGCCTTCTCTACTTAGAAGATGTTACATTGTAATGTTTTCTAGGGTACCACAATAGCTTTTATATTCTTAAACAATCATGAATTATAAATATAAATTCTTATATCAGTTCTAAAGCATATTCTTTTCTATTTTATTTTTTATTTCCGTGTAAAAAAGGAGAAAAATCTTCCAAAATTATCACGTTAATGTAATAAACTTGAATACTGTACAGTGAGAAACATTTTGTATTTGTTAAAATCAGCATTGACGTTCTCACGAAGGACCCAATCATAAATACCGCATAATCGTTAATTATCGAGTCCGAATTCGTATCGTGACATTAGACAAAACACATGTGCGCCGCCGAAGACAACTATGTACGCGGCCCAAGTCGAGCCGCTCATTAACTATACCGTTATGTTTGTTTGGTCCGTTATGCCTGCCAAAGTGAAACCAGCCGGGGGAGTCGAGTGCAAATTTCTTGGCGGGACCGCGTGGCACATTGCGTATGATGAATCGCGGTACTTGTTTAACTTTCAGTCATAATCGATGTCAATAATCATAACGCCCAGCAATGCGAAATACTCGTGCGATTTAATCATCGAACTCATTTCTGCGAGTGATGCGATTGATCTCAAAAGTTGCAAATGCATACGGTTTAATACTAAAGATTTAAGTAAATTGAATGGAAATTATCCTGGAGAAAAAATTTTTAAAGAATTCTTTACATAATTTTAATAGTTTCTATATAAGTAAATTAAAAAATTTTTCATAACTTCTATATTTTTCCAAGTTATATTTCTATATTTTATATACGTTATTATTTATAATAATTTTAGTTATTAACTTTTTAGAAAATTTTCCAAATTGTTTGTGCAAATTGAAATTTTTGACTCTTAAAAAATGCTGAAAAGGTCTTTACATTTCTTTTAGAATTATTTCTTTATTATTACTATTATTATTAAATGTAAATTTTGAATATTTTATAAATTCTATAATTTTCGGAAAAAAATAATTTTTTTAATCTGAAGAAATTGAGGATATTAAAAAAAATTTATAAATTTAAAATATAAGAAAATCTTGAAAATAAAAAGTATAATGTTTTCACTAAAAATATGAAATATAATTTTTTCATTTGGTCATAATTATAATATTTTAACAATTGGTTCTACATGTTAAAGAATGAGAAAGATTAATTAACGTCAATTTAAAGAAATGTGATTTAAAGAGAAGAAAGAAAATATTCTTTAATTTAGATAGATAAGTAATTTAAAACAGTATTTAAAGTCAATTCCAAATTTCTATAAAAACTGATTGAGATTTAGAAGGAAGATTTAATAGTTTTACGCTTAAAATAAAAATAAAAATTTATCTAGGAAATACTCTAATATTTGTAATTTATGGGAAAAAATAGTTATATTGATCATTCTACATTTTTCTAAAATCAGGCATTTGTAACATTTTCGATTGTTTTTATCTATAGAAGTTATTCGATCTTTAATGGCCAAAAAAATTGAGACTTTTTTTTTAAATAGCCAAATGTGATACGGAGTTTTACATAATATCAGTTTCAGAAATATAATCTAATGTAAATAAATGTTTTCTATTATCTAAAAGTGATTTCAATAACAATGAGTTAGTTTCTCGATTATTAGCTTATTTCTGTCAAGATCAAGTTTAAGTTATGATTACCTTGACCATTTTTGTAGAGGTAATCTCTCGCCGGTTAGATTATATATGCAGGAATTCCTGGTTCATTGACGGTACCCCTACTGCGCCCGGTGAAGATATACAGTTACAATTAACGACGACGTAGCGGCAGTTCTGATGACAGTTGTATAATTTCGTAAGATGTAGTTTTCTCTAATCTCAGACAAGTTGTTTGAGATAAACATTTGCGATGTATGCTTGAACCGCGTTTCGACATACTATACTTGACTAAATTTTCCTTCTCTCTTTCTTCAAAATTTTGGCCTAAGTTTCAAGTCTTGTGTAACTCGTGTTCTGGAACCGTTACAATTCTGACCGTTTGCTCTTTCGTGGTTTTCACAATGGATCTCTTCATAATGTTTTAATTTATCTTTTTTTTACAGTTACTAAGATATTACAAGAACATAAGAAATTTACATGTTTATACGTGAAACAAATAACATATTATATTATCAGTACTATTAGCTGTACAGATACTCTCTGTGTGTGTGTGTGTGTGTAATTTGAGAAATAATATTTTTAATTATATATATATATATATATAATATATATGTTATTTGACATACGAAACAATTTGTGATTAGTTATTGTGAATTAACTCTTGTTGTAATCTAATAACCGTAACCGGTATTGTGATAATATGTTATCTCTAGATCTTAGTAATAGTATTTTTAATTTTCTCTCTCTCTCTCTCTCTCTCTCTCTCTCTCTCTCTCTCTCTATATATATATATATATATATATATATATATATATATATATATATAATACATATATATATAATTAAAAATACTATTTCTTAAATTACATAGAATTAAATAGAATGTATCAATTATAATTTGATATTAATGTTTTTCTTTAAGTAATATAATGTAAATTTAAATTATATTTTGTTTTATTTTTTATTTCAAGTAAATAGAAGGATTATTTATGTACACAGGCTTCTTAAACTCTTTGACGAGCACGGCCAAGATTGCCGACTGTCCGGGTGTATGCGTGCACGCGTTAGCGACGTTAATGTGTGACGATGTCCTCGAAGATGTGCAGTGTCCCACGGTGAGTATGCGGTGTTGCCTGCAGGATCCAATAAATGGTACCGGCCTGTCCGAGAACGCGATTGACGATGAGGAGCTAACTTCGACCATGTCCACGACAATCATCAAGTCTACGACGATTTCTACGACACCCGCGACTACAACTACTACGATGCTCAGCACGTCGACTTCCTTCACTTCGGCAAAAACTACACCGGTATGTTCAGCAAATTTGGTATTAGAGAAAATAAGCTGGGCTGAAAACTGCTCTAGAAAGTTATTGCTAGAAAGCAAGATATATGACTGGTATCATTAATATATATATATTGTATATGTATTATATGTTTATTCGTCATTGATAGATCTGCGACAGATTTAAAAGAGGATTATTTTGAATTATGGTCCAGATTGTGATTTAAAAAATTCTTATGTAAAGGAGGATAATTATTTTGCTCTTTTGCTCAAATCAAAACTAAAAACTGTATATTTTCTTTATATTCAATTATTATATTAATGTTATTCAAATTATACTATTTGTACGTTTCTTTTGTTTTACAGGAAAGCTACAATGAAACGAGTGACAAATCAAGTATGTAAATATTTTGTATAAAGTATATTTCTTTGTTATGTAAAACATTTGCATCTTTTGATGCAAAATATCATTGTTGATGTATATCATTGATTTTAAATAAGAATATTGTTGTAAATATGAATTAATAGTTAAAAAATTTTTTTCTTCTTGCTGATAAAAATCACAAGTTTGTCAACCAAAATATTTAAGAGACCATATTAATTTGTACGAAATTTAAACTTAGTAATTAAAATCAATAATTAAAAGAAAGCTTACCCTTATGACACATAACCGATACAAAATGTGAAACATATTATACTTTTTATAATGGTCATAAAATAAGTATCCATTTATCACATTATTGTTTACAATTACAGAAAATATCCTGGTATCTTAATATCAAGATTGTCAAAAAATTGATACATTGGAAATGTAAACTTCGTATACCTTTAACTATTGATTATTGAGTTTAGTTGAAATAATAAATGATTTTTTTCAGCGAAAGCTTGCTCGGGTATTTGCATGGTTGAGAGAATCGCTGATTATTGCGACGCCGTGCTGGTGATAGACAGCCTCTGCAAGCCAGGATACAAGTGCTGCGTGTCCAGGGACGCTTTTGGGGACTCTCCGCCACCTGAGCTTTTAGTGATCGATCGACTGAATTCTTCTCGTTATGACGAGAAGAACGGCAGCGGTGCTTTCAGCAAGGTCTCGTTCCCGTCAACGCGACCGAACACGTCGTTATCAACAAGTGTCTTGGCGACTACCACTGTAATTCCGACAACAATGACAATGATGACGACGTCAACAGCGATTACAGCTGTTACTAGACAGCCATCGACGATAGCGACGACAACCACGAAGCCAGAGCCGTTTAAGCCGTGCAAAGGAAAGTGCACGAGCGGTCTGCTCGCCCTCTTATGCGAAAACATTGATGGAGACGCAGACTGTCCCCCCGATGATTCCGTATTGACGGTTTGCTGCATTAATGAATCAACATCGCAACAAGCGGTAATGAGATTTAATATTTAAACGTGATTGTTTTAACAAAAGATATATTGTCATAAACATATAGATTTATTTATCATTATCTCGAAGAATTAAAAGATTATCTCGAAGCAAAAAACAAACAAATATAAAGAGCTCGTTAATGCTAAGCAAAAATAATACGATAAACAGGTCAATATATCGAGCCAAGACAAATTATTCTAATACAATATAATTTATTAAATAAAAAATATATAATTATAAACGCGACTAAAAATCAACTGTGTTAAAAAATGTTAAACAAATTTCAAAACGTTTCGACTATACATAGTTCTCTTTAGTTGTAATAAATTACCAATATTTATGAACTTAAACATGAGTGAAAAAACGCAAACGAAAATATAATTAAACAGTTAAAAAATGATGACCATTGAACAACCATAAAACAACGCATATCGTCTATAAAACTGTGTCTATAAAACAAATAAAAACATGAACGAATAAATAATACAATCAAATGAATAATAAAATTTTTCCGCAAGTTGGTTTTCATATTAAAAGGACAGAATAGATAGTCAAAAAGTCTTGTCAAGAAATTTAAAAGATTAAAATCGACGGAATACGTGTAATTTATGAATAACATAAACTGATTTATGAATAACATAAACTGATTTATGAATAACATAAACTTCTGTCTCTGACTACCGAACGTTACACTTGTTTTAACGCTTTGTCGAATACTCTGTGTGTTTGTTGCTCGTTTTAATATTATCTGGTATCAACATATGAAAGTTTATCGTTTTTTTACGATAGGCATATCAGTTTATGTTATTCATAAATTACACGTATTCCATCAGTTTTGATCTTTTAGATTTCTCGATAAGACTTTTTGACTATCTATTCTGTCCTTTTAATATGAAAACCAACTTGCGGAAAAATTTCATTATTCATTTGATTGTATTATTTATTTGTTCACGTTTTTATTTGTTATGTCACATTTTTATAGACAATATGCGTTGTCTTAACGGTTATTTAAAGGTATTTAAAGAACTATTAACCCTGGTGAAAAAAATCTTATAATACCTCAAAAATTTCTCCTATTTTAAATTTATGAAATTTAAAAAAAATAAAGCAGATTTTCAGATTTTATAAGATTTTATTATAAAATAGATTATTATAAAATATATATAAAGTGAGAAATCGTAGAAATCTTAAAATATATTTTAGAATTTACATCAAGAATTTTACGAAAGATATACATTTTTTCGGTATTCTGAAATGTGTTTCAATTCGTAAAAATGTGAGAAAATATAAACTTATAGAAAAATAGTGAAAATTTATGAAGAATTTGAAGAAAAATCTTTATTCAGAGGGGAAACAATAATACTATAATTTGGTAATATTACCTTAAAGTTGTTGGAGTAGTTGTATTACTTTGCGTAGGAAACGACTACGACAATCCGGCCCTCCACAAAAGCTCCTCAACCAAAGCTACCACCGTGTCCTGGCTTTTGTCTGTTAACCCTTATGGCAGCCTTTTGCGAGCGACCGAATGTCATTATAGCTAAAACATCGACCTGTCAATCCGGCTCCATCTGTTGCGATAATACGAAGAGTCCGCCGCAAGTAATTAACTCAGTTTCAATATTCATTGATCAATTTCTAAGAATAAGAGAGAAAATTTCATGTATAATGTATAAATGAAAGTTGCAAAATAATGTTTATTCACCCATTATTTCTTTCAAGAATATTGTTTCTTGAATAATCTTCTTATAATCTCTTTACGATGTTCCAGACGCCAAGACCAAGACCGAGACCTACTTCGCGACCACCAACGACAGTATCATTACCACCGGACCCACGTCCAGACTGTCCCGCTTCCTGCATCGTATCTTATTTATCGTTTACATGTTTCAGTAAGTAAATCGCGCGAGGAATGCACGCTTCACGCAGACGATGTCTCATGTTTATTCATACGTTCCTAGGAAACGCTGAACTGACGAACCTATTCAAGTGCAAGAAACAAGGACATCAGTGTTGCGCGCCAAAATCTCTGATAAAAGAATTCCTCGGTGGGAATTCTACAGAGCCGATTCTGACCAACAGAAATGACACGTTACATGTCACTTCACGACCTTATATCACTCCAATCACCACGTCGTGTAAGTGTTTAGGAACTGAGAATTCAGTTGTTAATTTATAGGACCATAAAGCTACTAGAAATTGCGAAAATTATCAAGATGGATTGATTCAAGTTCAAGCTAAAGGTGGCTATTTCAAACGTAAATAAAAAGGCTAACTTAAGTTTAAAATAAAATCTACTAAATTCGATTGGTAGATCAAGATCCATATACGCTAAAGAATAATCAATTTTATAGATGAAACGACAACGGTTACTACCACCACCAGAAGCCCAGTGTACAGCAAATATGTTTGCGGCGTGAAAGGAACCTCCCGTGGTCCGATTCAAGCGAGAAGTTCCGAGAGAATCGCGCGTGTAGTAGGTGGTGAGGACGCGGACGCCAACGAATGGTGTTGGCAGGTCGCCTTGATAAATTCCCTCAACCAGTACCTGTGCGGAGGCGCGTTGATAGGAACGCAATGGGTTCTCACCGCGGCACACTGCGTCACGAGGTGAGTAAATGTTACGGTGTATTACATACGGACAGGGTTGGCTAGTAACTAGTTAAAAAGTTGAAAGTTAATAATCCTACCTAAAAAAAGGCATGTAAAGTCAATTGCTCGCATTTCTCGAAGTTTATTGTTGTCGCTTTTCCGCGATGCCGATTGGTTCTCTCGCTGCGCTTACTTCGTGTTGCAAGAGTAGCTGTCATTGAGTAAAAAAAAAAGGGAGGGAGGAAGCAAACGAGCGAGCGAAACTAGATAAATATGTAGCTAGGTAGCTAGGTAGCTAGATAACAGTAAGTATGCAAGTAGGTATGTATGTTGGTATGTATATATGTAGGTAGGTATGTAGGTATATATGTATGTATGTATGTATGTATATATAATTAAACTTTACATTTTTTTATTCAAAATTGCAGAAGACGTTTGATTAATGTAAACGAAAAATAGAGAAAATTAAATTGCAATTATTATTATTTTAAAGTGAAAAGTCAAATAGCGCGCGTGTAGCGCGCGCCTGTAATGTTCTAGTAAAGTTAAAAAGTTAATAACTTTTAATTTAATTTAGTTAATTTTAAATAATTTAATTTTTAATTTTAATTAGTTATTTTTGAAACGTATAAACTTTAACTTATTAACTGTTTTTTTAATTAAAAATTTTATCTTTTTGCGAAAGAAAAAATTGTAAAATAAAAATACATTCTTGTATGAAAACAATATTTTTTTGTTTTTGTTTTGTTTTATATAACTAATATTATAACTTAATTTACAAATAAAATATTAAATATATTTGGTGATCGATACTGTAATTATATTGATAATCTGAATTAAATAAAGTATATAGCTTTTTAATTTAATAAAATAAAGCTTCTCAAAATTAACTTTTATTTTAACTTAAGTTAAATTAATCTTAACTTTAACTGAATTACTATTTTATTTATGTAACTTTTAACTTAACTAAATTAATTTTATAATCCTTTAACTTTAATTTAATTTTGTAAATTTTTAAACAAATATATTAATTTACCCAACCCTGTATACGGAACACTTGCGTTTTTCTCCACGCGCGTTGAGTCAGAGAATTTGAAAAAAATATGAAAAAAGAGTTTGTTTTTAGCATTGTGAGGTCCGGTGATGCGATCTACGTGAGAGTGGGCGATCACGATCTCACTCGTAAATATGGAAGCCCCGGTGCTCAGACCTTGCGCGTCGCAACGACATATATTCACCACAATCACAACAGTCAAACGCTCGATAACGATATTGCTCTGCTGAAACTTCATGGTCAAGCGGAACTTAAGGATGGAGTTTGCCTGGTTTGCTTGCCGGCACGGGGTGTCAGTCACACGGCTGGCAAGAGGTGTACAGTTACCGGTTACGGATACATGGGTGAAGGTAAATCATATCTTCATATACTGTACATTTGATACTACGTATTTCTTTCTCCAAGCAATAAATATGCAGGGTTAGGTAAGTTAATATATATTTTTTAAATTAAATTAAATTAAAGTTAATGGATTATAAAATTAATTCAGTTAAGTTAAAAGTTACATAAATAAAATACTAACTCAATTAAAGTTACGTTAAAATTAGTTTAACTCGAGTTAAAGTAAAAGTTAATTTTGAGAAGCTTTATTTATATTAAATTAAAAAGTCATCTAATTTATTTAATTCAGATTATTAACACAATTACAGTATCGATCATTAAATATATTTAATATTTTATTTGTAAATTAAGTTATAATATTAATTACATGAAATAACAAAAAATATTGTTTTCATGCAGGAATATATTTTTATTTTATAATTTTTTTCTTTTGCCCAGATAAAATTTTTTATTTAGGAAAAAAGTTAATAAGTTAAAATTTATACGTTTCAAAAATAACTTGTTAAAATTAAAAATTAAATTATTTAATATTAACTAAACTAACTTAAAAGTTATTAACTTCTTAACTTTATTATTAACTTTTAACTTTTTAACTAGTTACTACCCAACCCTGTGAATATGTATATCTTTGGCATATGTATTTTGCTTGTGCATAACATACGATGATATTTCAAAGCTGGTCCTATTCCTCTTCGAGTACGTGAGGCGGAGATACCGATCGTAAGCGATGCCGAATGCATAAGGAAAGTAAACGCTGTCACTGAGAAGATTTTCATTCTACCAGCCAGTAGTTTCTGCGCCGGCGGTGAAGAGGGAAATGACGCGTGTCAGGTATACTATAATTTTCTATAATAGTCAGAAAAATATTGGCTATCCCTAATGATGAAATTCTTCTCTTAATTTTATATGTTAAAAAATTTTTTTCGTATTTTGATTTTATGAAGATTTTAAAAAAATATCTTTTTAAATTTTAAAAACTTTTTAAATTTTATAAGTTTTCTCTGAAAATTATAAAATAAGAAATTTTAGAAATCTCAAAAAATTTCTGGATTCAGATATATAAAAAATTTTCAAAAAAAAAATTTTTTAAGCATTTCTGAAGTTTTATATAAAAAATCTGAGACATTTCCTAAAAACTAAATATAAAATTCTATAAAAGTTGTAAAAAATTTTAAAATTTAAATAAAAGTTTAAAAAAAATGTAACGAATTCTAAGAATTTTCAGGGATACATGTTTAACAATATCATTTATAACTGTCCCATATAATTGTGTATAAACAGTTATATGTGTTCAATTTTGTAAGATCTTTTTCCAAAAAAGTTTCGTCTGATTAAAATCTAACAAATTATGTTCATCAATGTTCAGGGTGATGGTGGAGGTCCTCTGGTATGTCAAGACGATGGTTTTTACGAACTGGCTGGATTAGTGTCTTGGGGATTCGGTTGCGGTCGTCAAAATGTTCCCGGTGTATACGTAAAGGTCTCCTCGTATATTGGCTGGATAAATCAGATTATATCGGTGAATAATCTTTAGCTTATCTCTTACGACGGTCGAATACGTCTAATCTACATAGATTTATTTATTGACGGGACGTTGTACCTCCACGCGCTTGATGATACATGTGCATTCTATATACACATTAGAAATATAAGAAAACAAACATGTAGAGATAAACACGGAATTAGCTACGTATTGACATTACAAACGTACACACTTATTAATATCAGATAGCGAGATTAAATAAGAAATGCATATAATACATAATTTATTTTGTTTTAAAAACTTTACTAAAAAACTTCTAGTTTTTAAAAAATAAAATAAATAGATCTTATTCAATCAGGTATCATGTATATGTATATTGTTTATACATTTTATTTACGAAAAAGAAAGAAAAAATCGGCTTATTTTCTCTTTTGCATAATAATATGTATAAAAATTTAATATGAAAGAAAAATATGCTATTTTGTATTAATTAACTTATTATCTTATTAAATTATTTTTATATTTTGCAATTTCATAACAGAAAAAATAAATAATTTTATAAATAATTTAGTAAAAAATAAGGGAAGGAATTTTTTTTTTTTTTTTTATTCTATTACTGTTAACCCAACAAAGCATTCGTCGTGCTGAGTTTATTTCTTTTTATGTCTATGTAAAAAGAAAAAGGTAATTATGTCAGAAATACGAAACCAGTGCCAAAAAAATTTTCCATAAAATTTATAATATTTTTATAAATTTGTGATATATTTTGATAATTATGGACAACGTAAATGTATGAATTATGCTTTTTCAATACGTGACAATTTTATTTTTTTCAAAATTACAAATTACTTTGTCGTTATATTTCACTGACTTTTGAGAGCATACAAACTTAATTTGATATTCTGACACATTTTTCTTTTTCCGTGAAATGTGCCATCAAGTGCGTATATACTGTTTCCGGATATTTTTCTATACAAAGATATTGTTTTATACGATACATGGTTTTTAAATATATAAGTCGATAATTGTTGATTAATCAAAGAAGAAAATATGTGCGTATTTATTATTTATGTTAAGGATGTATTGGTTAAATGGCTTTATAGTTAAAAGTTATCGAAATTTAAAAGCTGTAAGCCTCTCAACTTTTTTTTTCATAAATAACAAAAAAAAATTGGTCGTAAATATCCAAATTTTGAAATCAATTATAATGAACAAAAGAACAAGAATAATTTGTCTTATAGTGGATTATACTGCGCAAATGATCATATTTTGCTGTTTTGGTTTTGTGTGCGTGCGCGCGCGTGTGTGTGTGTGTGTGTGTGTAACTGAATAATTAGATTCAAATAAATCTTTTTGCATAATTATTTTAGAATTTTATCATGTATGTAAAAAGTTAATTTGTAATGCTATTTTCTAATCAAATTTGCACTATTATAAAACGCAATTTTATATAAGAATTTTATGAGTAAACAAAAATTTTAATAACTATTAAATTAATATAAGAATATTGTTTTCACATAAATATTTAACCATAAGAACAACCTACAAAATTTTTATATTTTTAATAATATAGTACTTTGAAATATGACACATACATCCTTTAAAACGCAGATAAATACCAACTTCTTCTTGTTCACAATTATTTCTCGAAACGGATGATGTAACTTTATCTTTATGAAAATTCTTCCAAATTAATGTTTTATAAGTAGAGCAATATTATAGATGATAAGTTGTGTGTACAAGAGTTTAGTATTTAATTTTATTCGCTCGTAAAATTGGTTTTTTATATTTTTCGTTAGAATTTTCAAATTTTTGTATTGTATTCATTGAAAAGCGTCTTAAATACATATATAATCATTTTGTGCTTTGTATATTATCGCGTCGCTTGTAAGTTATTGTCTGCAATATGTGTATTTAGGATCTTTGTTATCGAATTCAAGCGTTAATAGATATTATCTAGATATTAAATTAGTAGGTAAGTGTATGTACACTTTGCAAGCCATTGCAGGCAAAAATTTGTATTGTCTAGTAATCGCTGTCCTTGTATGAGAAAATTTATAATAAAGATTAAAACGATTGTGTAGAAATACATTTTAGAACAAAGTTCTTAGTTCTTATTTAATTATCTTATAAACGATCAATATGTATATTTAAATCCATCTGTGTATAAATAATTAGATTAATTAGATTAAATATTTTTTTTTTTTAAACAAAGAAAAGGCACTAAATGTATTGTACATACTCCCCAATGAAGAATTTGTTGTACTAAAAAACCAAAGTATTAATAATAGTATCTTTAATTCTTGAAAAAATATACATTATTTGAGTTAGATTACACATAGCTATAGAGAACCAATTTGTAACATCTTTCTTTTTAAGAAAATTAAAGATATTATGACTTGGATTTTTTGGTACAACAGTTTCTTAATTAAGAAGCACACGCACTTGACATTTTTCTAAAAAAATTTTTATTTACATTTGAGAACTTCGCATATCATTTTCTTCCATCAAACTTTTAGTCGTATTGCATATACATGCTTTTAAATATATTTCCGTTAATTCAAGTTTGAGTCTCCGCTAACTGTGGTTTAAGTAAGTCTTCGCTAAATGGGGTTTAAATCTCTGCTAATTGAGGTTTGCGTTTTCGCTAATTGAGATTTGAACATTTTTATTTAGATTCATGCATATTGTAGAATTAAACTTTTCATAAACAGTATATTTTTATCATATAAAGCATGCTAAGGTACATGCTCACAAACTGCAAAAACTTTAAGATTCATTATGTAAAATTTTTGTCTTTCTCCTTTTTCGCAATTCTTTTTCTTTTGATAATAATAATTTAATTCTTATTTCTTTCTGTCACGAATAAATAAATGAGAAATCTAGTTTTTTCGTTCTTACAATCGAAAAATATAAATTCAGAGACATATATTTATTAAAGAGATTCTCAATATAAAATTACAAATTGCTCTGATAGATAATTAGATAACTTATCAACAATAACTTATCGCTATTACAAATGGCATAATTTTTCTCCGATTGGATAAGAAAGAATTAAAGGTTAGTGTATTACTACCAGTCATAACTATTACTAGCCTTACGTCACGTTCTGTTGCCATATGCCATATTGTTCACGCGATCATCCTCAAACGTTAGAATTTTATATACTATAAATTCAAGATAACCAATCAATTAATCTCGATTATGGCAAGTAAGATCAAGGTAAGAGAATTTTAATATATTTTATTAGAATGTGCCGACGTTGCTCAAAGAAAGATCTGGATTCTCAATTTACATGTCGGTCATATTTTAATTATTTGTGCCTATTAACTGCGAAAATATTATAACTGATTAAGTTCGAAAATTACTCGATACAAATAATATATGATGTATGTTATTATTAAAATTGACATATTGTGACAATAATGTCGACAAATTAAAAAAACATTTTTTGCATAAATAATTTGTAATATAAATTAATGTATAAGATTGTTATTACTGATATTCTTTTATATTTTTTTTAGGTAGGATTAATATGTGGCTCGGGTCTGGGTGAGACTCTGCATAAAACGTTCAATTGTAGCAGCACTACAAGTCGCGAGAATGCAAAGAATGATTTTGGATATCCGTCCAGTGATCTTTACCATGGCTGTATTGATGGCGTAAATGTAGTGTTACTGGCCAGGTGAAATCCTTAACTCTATTCATTTTGATTCATCTATTTGTATGTACTTTGGTTTTTATTTAGCTATTTGCTACAAAATTCTAATATAAAAGATCTGCTTTTTCTCTTTAATGTTTGATCTATTCAATGATTTATGTCTTATTTGTTAATGAAAGTATCTTTACTCAATGTAGACATGGTGCAGGGCATGTATTTAGCCCTACCGGAGTTAATTACCGTGCTAATATAGAAGCGTTACGGCTTGCCGGATGTACTCATGTACTAGCATCGACTGCGTGTGGATCATTGACAGAGTCTATTGGTAGAGGGCAACTAGTTGTGCCTGATAGTTTCATAGATAGAACCAACTCCAGAAAAGGTACATTCTATGATGAAACCTCCACCAAATACAGTGGTAAGTAAGTCACATAGATAGTACATGAATATCATAGTCATCAAATAAATAAAAAAATTGGACAAAAACAGTAATTAATGTTTGCACTTTTAAATAAAAGAATGAAATCTACATTAAATCTAGAGCTAAAATAAAAAAAATTAATTTGCAATTTATTATTTTAAAGACTTATTATTATAACTATTTTTCTTAAGCGATCATTTTACTGATGATTATTCAACTGGTATTGTGATCTTGATATTTTTTTTGTCATGTACAATCGTTAAGATGTATCGCTTGCGAAATTATAGGAGTATGTCACATGCCAATGGAACCTGCGTTTGATCCGCGAACGTCGGAAATCTTGGTACAAGCAGGGAAAAAGTTGGGGTACAATATAAGGAAGGGAGGAACAGTAATAACTATTGAAGGCCCACGTTTTTCCTCCAAAGCAGAGAGTAACGCTTTGCGTCTTTGGGGTGGACATCTGGTCAATATGACTATATGCCCAGAGGTCTGCAGCGATAAACTTACATATGAATTATATTCCTCACAGAAATTTAATACTGTGAGCATAAGAATACGTATTAATAATACTGTTGTATAACGTTTATATTTTGGTTTGAATCAGGTGTTCCTGGCGAAAGAAGCGGGTCTACTGTACTCAGCTGTGGCAATGGCGACTGATTATGATTGCTGGAAAGAACGCGAGAATGTCCACGCAGCCGACGTATTAGTTGTGTTTCGAAAAAATGTTGATAAAATAACAAATGTGTTACTGGAGGCGGTGAAAATTATTGGCTGTGGAGATTGGGAGCAGGATATTCTTAAATTGCAGGTAATATACTTACGTGTTAGGTATCGTTTATATATCTATAACATTGGATGTTTTTCCTAAACATATACTAGCAAACAATAGTAAAAAAGAAATAACTTTTAGGCCTTAATTGAAAGCAGCAATGTGACTATGAAGAAATAAAGTTTTTACTTGCAAAATTGAATGAAAAAATCATGCCTACATGTACAATGATAGATACATAATATTAAAGTTGTAAGAGATACATGTAAGATATTTAAAATTTCACAATGAAGGCCTTTATGAAATGCATATACATTCCACGTGCACTAATCTTTATAGTATTTATGCAGAAAATTATTATGTAAAGAACCAATTTATATTTTATGATGTAATTTTTATAATCGTAGATTATGGGCTTGTATAAAATTATTATATGAAACTGTGTTACATATACCGATTTATAATTCTATATACCTTTACCTTTCACGCTCTAATATCTGTTTAACACACACACACACACGCACGCAATCATAAAAAAAAAAAGCGTAAAATTAGATTGGTACATTACGCTAAATCTGGGGAATCTAGCAATAAGAATGTAAACAAAAGACAACAAAATGCTGTCAATTAAATATAATATTTATTATCTACAATTACATTTTTACCTATACAATTCGCAAAAGTCAATTGACTGATCATTTCTTTAAACATCTAGTATCTACATAATTGAACCACCAATATATATGCATACACACATGTGTATGTATGTATATCTTTTTCTTTTTATTACATGCCAGATCTTGATTCTTTATGTAGGCTTAAGAAACAGACAACATTAATCGGTATTGTCATTGATTTCCATTAGTATGATTTAACTTAATTAAAACATTGTACACTGATTTGTATTTTACAATAATCTCGCAACTCTAAGTATAATATGAAACCGGATTCTATACATGAATTTCTTTATATACAAGCAATTTACATCATAATCGGTATGAGAAATTAGTTTATTTTAACAATATGAAATTTTTTCAGAAAATATTTTTTCAAACTATATATGTTTGTAATATAATATAATATATTCATAAAAGAGACTTATTTTGCACCGTATGAGTGTTAACTCAAAAATAACTAAATTTAATTTACAAATGGAACAATTAAAAAATGAAATCGGCATTTTGGAGTAATTTCAATCAATAACGAATATAAATTTATATTTAATAATATAAAAAAATTGGGACACAAATTTCATAAAATAAAATTTCGAAAGACAATAATTCTCGATAAATTCGGTGTTTATAAAATACCCTCACTTGGTTAAATTATTTGAGTGCTAAACAATGGATTGTAATATGTATATATTTAAATTAAATAGCTCGTAATATAACTAAAATTTTTAGACTTTTGTAATAATATGGTAATTAGTTTTCCATTTATACCATATGTAATACAATTTGCACATACCATGCACATGTATAAATTTTTTTTAATTTATAAATTTGAAACAATAAGATATAAGAATGAATTACACGAAACTTGTTTTAATATTGAACAATATGATATATCCATTTTTTAAAACTGTAGTTAATAATTTTATTTTGTTAAATATTCATATGACACTTGGTGTGTATGTTCTTTACAAGATGTAAAAGGTGTGTGTGTGTATGTGTGTAATATTTCTCTTTCATATAAATCTTGACTTCTTATGTATTAATGAAAAGATTAATACTTTAACTCTGTATACAACAGATCAATAATAGAATTAATTACATTGTGGCAATTCTACTTACAAAAGATCAATTACAACTGTCCAAAACTGTCCTGATCTCATTTTCTTTAAAATATGTTAAATCTCAAAGACATTTTTTATCGGTCCATTTTTAGATTTAAGAAGAATAATCCCTCAATGAAGAATGTAAAAATATTTTGAAAAATATTAAAGATATTAAATATATTAAATATTTTTGAGAAATGTAAAAATACAGTCACAGAGTACATAAAAAACCTGTAATAGTTTTATAAAACATTTTTTATAGTGTCAATGATAATTGCATCAAATATAAGCGTTAATTTTAAGGATTTTTATTTCTTAAATCTTAAATTAAATCGATGTGTGTGTGTGTGTGTGTGTGTATCCTAGATTTTTATGTTTAACATATTTCAAAGAAATTCAAATTAATTCCAGATTTCATATAGTTGTGACCGATCTCTTGTTGAAAATAGTATGCATTTTTGTTGCATTAGAATGTAAAATATGTTGTGCTGTTTCCAAATATTGAGAAGTGATGGAATCAAATAATCAATTGCTGCTAGAAATATTTGATGCCAAATTCATAGTAAATCGAAAGCATGCGATTGAGGTAATTGCCTGAGAGAGAGAATTTATAATTTTTATTATTTTCTATAACTCTTCATTTGCTCTATACTTAATACTTGGGAGAAAATATGTATAGGGAATGCACGAACTATGCATAATTTTGAATAATATTACTGTTTATACATCATTCCAGTTTTTCATTTAGAAAAATAACTATTTCTGAAAAAGGCTACATAACAATTTTCTCCAATTGTAGCGAATTACGATTTGTAATAGCTTAAGGAAAATCGAAAGAAGTTTTCTGGAAATGCAAAAAAGAAATATTCTTTTTGTATATTCATACAAATGAAAGATTTGTATGCACCTGTCGTTAAATTCCTGATGTAACAGAATTATATTATCCAGATAAATAAAAGAAAATGTGATATTTAAAAGGAAAACTCTAACGATTAGACCTTATTATCGACCATGTCCACGTTAATCTTATAATAGACATACGGGAAATAATCGCTTTGGCCAAAACCTAGTCCTGGTATATCCACATTCTGTTGAAATAAAAATGGCATCATATAAGTATGTGTTCTGTATAAAGAAAAATCAATATATTTTTCATATATACTTTAACTATATAATTTAACTATATAACTTTTTAATGTCAAATCAAGTCGAATCCGAATTAAACCGATTAAAAATTAAATTAATTATATCAACAAAATTTTACTGAATTCAATCGTTGAAACATATAAACTTAATTAGCAATATAATTATTGTTTAGTTCAATTTCAGTAAAAGTATAGATAATAAAAAAGATTTCTATGTTCACATATCTCCATTAAATATTAATTGATTTAATAATAAAGTTCATCTTACACATCTTTACTTACATCCTGATTATGCGCTGTCGAAGCGGTAGCAGATGAATCTAAGTGAGCGTAAAGCTGATTTAAAGCATCACGTAATCTCCTCGCACATTTCTTATGCGGATGCAGTAATATTGCTTGAAAATTGACAGGTAAACCGTATCTACAAATTATTTATATTATAATACGTTACATTAATAACATGTCATATTACTCTCAATTAATGACGTGACTGTTAATCAGACACATTAATGTACCTAAGAACAGATTCAACAAATACACGCAAAGCTTTAACATGGATCCAAGCGCAGAAACATTCACTGAAATTCACTTTCAACCAACGGACAAGTGGACCGAATTGCTTCTTTTTGTCAGTTACCAATTTCGTTATTTCATTCTTTCCTGCAACAAGACACAATTAGAATAAATTTTAAATTTTGCGATACACACACATCTTCAGTCTCTAAAGATGTCTAGTATATCTCTTCAGATTTATATTTATTTTTAAATTGAATCATATAAAGAAAAAAATAGGAATTGGCTTTAAAATCTAGATTTATGTATAACATAAAGCAATATACTGAAGAAAGTGTGGATAGTTTAAAGGAAGAAAAAGGAGGATAAGAATAAAGTTGTGAGATATCATTTTGTAATATTATAATGTGATAATAAGGTAATAAGAAAGTATAAGTGTCGTTGTTAAAAAGTTGCGCTAGGTAGACTTGATACAAATAAAGTTTAAAAAATAAATGGATCAATTTTCTATATGTGTGGTTAAGTTTTATACAATTTTATATATTGTATAAACTAAGTTCTTTCTTAACATGTCAGATAAAGTAAATAAATTAAAACTATTTTATTTATTTTTAAATTGTTACATTGCATAATATTATATGCAGATAAAAAAGAAAAATCTTGATGTAACAAACCTGCTGCTAATTCTTCTTCATTGTATGTAAAATCTCGTACAATAAACTTCTTTTCGCGAGCGTGCAATTTGAACTCATCTATTACTTTTTTAAATAAAGTAACTGTAAATAATCCATATTCCGAGTCCTGAGTAATAAGTTGTGTACTACGCGGTACAATCATATCTGTCAGTTTTTCATAACAACCATACCATTCCTGAAAGCTAGATCTAAAAATATAAATACATATAGGTATTAATTATTCGTCAAGGATTCAACCCTTACCTAATAAATTTATATAACAACTTTAGCGCCATTAACAAGCTGCAAGTGCATTTACTCACCTTGGTACAATTACAAGCAAAGTGGTCAGATATTCGCTGTCCAGGATGAAGTGTTCCTTCTTCACTAAGTCTGCTAAATTTCGTGTTAATAAACTTCCCCTGTCACAGATATTAAATATTACAGTGACATATTTACTGTCAATTTAATTTAAAATATAAACTTACGTCTGTTTCTTCTCCAAATTTTGTAAGCTGCCTTTTAAATTATTATATATCGTGGATTTAGTTTTTAAATCAGCATCGATCTGTCCCACTTGTTTGCTAATAATATCCGCAATATTTCTTAGAGACTGTTTGATAGGATACTTAGCCATGTCCCACTGGAATCGAGTTATATATGATGGCAGATCACCTAGTGAATTTCAAGTATTAATCCAATTGTTTTTCGAGACGATAAGCAATTTTGTAGTCAGAGCTTTAGAACATATTTCTATATTCATTAGCACATAATCAATAGCAAGTGTAAGCTCCACTATAAATGTAGTACATGCGAAATTTTAAACCAACTCAATATTGATATATTTCTTAAGCTCTGCATATATTATTAACATATACAAACGCTTAAAACATGTATTCCTTTTTGTTATAAAAAATTCAAACGTTGTTTGAAGTAATATTATAAAAATAATATGACCAAAATGATGGAGCTAAAGAAAAAATAATTTTCACACAAGCAATTTCTCAATTTTACAATGCCGCTTGTCAATGGCATTACAAGAAAAAAGCAGGACATACAGAATATATCATGCAACCAGGTACAAATAAGTTCATAAATTTTGTATTTATTTATATACAAGAAATAATTAGTTTTACAAATATATAACATTTATTATTTACATAAAATCCTATAAGATTTATAATGTAAAAATATTACAAAGAAATTATAACTTTTAATATAATTATTAATTGATAATAATTAATGTAATTTATAACGTTTATATTTGTACATGCAGACCTTAGCAATATCCTAGAAACTGCCTTTGCACTTATCTCTGTATCTTATTAATTTAATATATTGTAATTATATATATATATATATATATATATAACTAATCTAATCAGGCAAGATAAATATTTATCACATGCAAATGTATTTTGGTATGCAATTATGTATATTAGTATTATAGAATTTATTGTTAATTATATTTTTTATTCTGTTTTACAATTATCTGCATTATTTTTTTATATGTTTGTGAGTAGAATTTAGGTCTCCGTTTGTACATATATGCTTGGTGAATATAAATAAAATTTAATATAATGCATCTATACGTTTGTACGAAAAAAGATGCTGACCTACATTTGAGAAAAGATACACAATATTTTTAAAAAGTCACAAAATTTCTAAAAAATTTAACATATCTTTCTGTACGCGGTTTCTTCCAAGTATTTATTTTATTATTAACATGATTAGCCATTACCAAATCAATGTGCAATAACGGAATATAATAAAATAACCAAAACAGCCAAAATAAAAATACCATTCCTGATATGATAATTAATTAAATGCATAAAAGAGTAGTACATTATTCTACTTTTTTAAATAAATTATATACAACAATGGTTTCCTATCTAGCTCTTACACTGTAAAAGCATATAAATTACATACACGCGAGAACCATGAAGCGCATTTGTCTCTTATCAAATTCTACTTGTATCAATAATCATGCAAAGTAGTTATAAATTCATGTACCGATCGATAAATATCTATTAATTTCTACCAATTGCTTTTTGTACTGTGATCTGTGCCATTATCTACAATACCATTGTGTTGTATATGTATTACCGTTTGTGCTTATAATGTGATTCTTTTACTAAAATTATAGTAATTATCAAAATGATTAAAGATTAAAGAGATCATTATTATATTAAGGAAAACAGAAATATAACTAAAAACGAAATGATTGGAATGGGGGTAAAAATGTGTAAAAGAATTTTGGGTACATTTAAATATAAAGTTGGATTTCTCTCGTCATTTCTTTTTTTGATGTCACATTTGTTTCCCTAGATTTATTTCAGTTACGTTCTGCATATATGCATAAATGATATCAAACATAAATGATAACAAATGTATACAAATGTGCATATATTTAAATAACAAAAGTTGCGATTACTTATAAATGAGAGCAGAAGCAATATACAAAAGCTATATAGAAACAAATAAGAGCAAAATTAAGAGAAGAAGCTCAATTTATCTGGTAGATAACCCCCCCACCCCATCTCCACACATACGCACGCACGCACGCGCGCACATACGTAGTATATACAATATGCAAATTGATCCACCATAGTCATTGAAATACTGAGATTTTTTAAATTATAATTATATATAACCAATGTAAAAAAGAGAATAGTGAAGACAAACGAGCAAAAAATCAAAAATATCAGCGGAATTTCTTGAATAACATCAAACTGTGAAAAAAGATATGCACACTCATCATAAATTAGGATGTGCTACAGAATGATGAATTCTCCCTTTAAGAGCTTTAGATTTATTAATTATTCATTAAATAAATACAATCGGAAAATATCTCTGATTATGGCTTCGAGAAAGATTAATTTCAATTTAGATTCGATTTAAATACATCAATTTAATCTGAAGAGAGATTGTCATATATTTTTTGCTGTTTCCTTACAAACTATTAAAAAATTGTTTTTATTTATTATTTTCGTTTATAAAATTAAGATTTATTATACGATTAGTAATTTTAATTACAAAGAGAAAGAAAATCATTAATAAATAATTCTTACTTATTAAAAAGTTCCACACATTAAAATAATTTTATATTTTATCAAGATTTTAAAACGATATTTTAATATACATGTATAATATAAAATGTAAAGTTAATATTTAAGGAAATAGCACTACAGCATCAGTACATCTGCATTATATATATTTACAACGTAATAAAGTTTAAAGCTACACATTTGTTTCTTTGCTTATTTTCTCTGTTCTAGTCATTTTCAAGTGTGTTTTTGCTATTCTGTAAATTAGAATTATTATCTTTATTCTGACAAGCTCTCTCTGTATTGTCTCATTTTTTTCTGTATTTACACCTTCCAAGAAAAAACACACGATGATTCAATAACTAAACCATTGAGACACGTGGTGCACGGGGCGAATAAAGCTTTGCAGCTATATATCAAGAAGGAAGAGGATAAAAGGGAGAAGGAATGACGGTCTCATATCGACCGACAGCGACAGGACGGGTACCTGGATTTGGCAAATTGCCACTATGGTCTTGGTCTTGGTCGTTGTTTTGGTCCGCATCATCGTCGTTGTCATCATTATCGCCTTCAATCGATTTGCGGGCAGATCGATCTGGGTTTTTCTCAATGGTGACCCGCGGACGTAACGGCTGCTGCCACCCGAACTCTCCTTCGCTGCTACAGTTGGATGAGAGAGAGGAGAGGGTCGGACTCGTGGGAATGGGACTGGAGCGTGGCGTCGAGGGTACAGAGGCAACGCACCAATGGGTATGATAGCACGAGTATATCGACGAGGCATGGTTGTTGGACTGAGCTTTGACATCACAGATGCCTTGAAGATCATACGACAACTTCTTTTCCACCGCGGGGAAATGATCCTCGTGATGTTTAACTTGGGAACTAGGATAATGATGATGATGATGATAATGATGATCCTGGCGATGGTCGTAGCAATGATGACGTTGGTGATGATGCTGACCTAAACAAGTGGCCGGCTCTGGTTCGGACTTGTCCAATTCCCTCCACTGCCTGTGATGCTCCATCGTAGTCTTGTGTGATGGTGTAACGGGGGTGTTTGGCGGGGTGTCCGGACCCCCCTCGAAACTCAAGCTCTCCTCATCCACTGACGTTTGACCTATCCATTACAGCCCAGTCCCAATCTCCGCGCGATCTTTTTTATTGTCTTGCTCAACTATTATTGTCTCCTACGCAAATGCCTAACGACAACGCTGACGAAACTAAATGAAAAACAACTCAAACAAGAAAACGAGGAGTATTTAACGCAGATCGCCTTATTTTAATTTAAGTAGCAAAATATAGATTTAATTTAACGACAATTTAATACTGACTCGTTAAATGGCTGCAGATTTTCCAAAATAGACATAGTCTGAGAAATGTAGACAGTCTTATAAAAAGATCAGATAGTAACTTTTTTGTAAAGAACGAACGATATAACATCCAATAACATATAAAATAATTTAATGTATCACTTCATGTTTATGTTTAATTACACAGTAATTATATTTTAAATTTAAACAGTAAGATAAATTGTACTATTCAATACAGAGTGTCCCCTTTTAATTATTTATTAATTACTTTATGTTCCATATAATATAATTTTTTTAATTATTCTGCATATAAAAGTATTAGAATTATCAAAACATTAACAATTTACGGAATATTTTAATTTTAACATATTTTGATATAAAATATTAACTCTTTTAAACTATTAATTTTCTAATAACTTTAATACTTGTATATGCAAAATAATTATAACAATCATATTATCATTTTAAATAATATCATTTAAAAAAATCATATAATTCCTTTTTTAAATATTGATAATTGTGATCTTATAAAATCAATTTTTTCAAAAATTGATAGTTTGTCTCCCCTTCATACAATTTTTGTTTGCAATTTTGTTTCAAAAATCCGTTGCTTTCGAGATATTTGAGATAACATACTCTGTATATCAAAGCATTTTATACATTAGTTTGAACGTGTTCAAAGAAGAATTCAAAATATATAAATTTTCATTTAATATACATAAAATATAAAATATAATTTTTCATGTTAATCACCTTATTAAACGTTAAATACTCCAATATATTGCAAAAACAATGACAAAATAGAAAAACTAAAAAACAAAAGGAATATTCGAAAGAATATAATAATATTGACGAAATGTACATACTAGAAAATAAAGAAAGTAATAGTTATTGTGCGACTCAAAATCATATGGTGCATTGCAAACAGAGATTAATATAAAAGGAAGACTAATAATTAAAAAAAACCAAGGAAAATGAAATCTTGTAATGGCTAATCAGAGCTTGGTGACCACAGTAACCCAAGCGGTTTCTCGCGTCGGGCGGAAAATTTTCTCCGACACGCGTGTGGTCCGTAATTTCACACAGATACATCCACATATTTTTGTTTTGTTTGTCCTTTACACATCACGTTACATATTCATGTCTCGAAAAGCATCTTTTTCTTTGTTTTTTTTATACCTTAATGTAGACTTCTGCATAGTGCATATGTACGAGAGCATTTATTAATAAAATAATAAGGGTGGGAAAACAGGGTTAATGTGGTCAAAGTTAAACAAAAGTAAGCCAAGCAACATCACAAATTTAGAAATAAATCTAAAGTAGATAATAACGGAAATAACCAAATACATAAATAAGCATTCTACGAATATATCAACTATGTACTATTGTATGAAGCATATCATTCATAGGTAATTTGCAAATAATTATACAAGAACATTAAAGTATATTAACCCTTTAACTGTGGGACAGAAATCTGTGCCATTTTTGTGGTGAAAAGTTTTACAATTTTATCCACAAATTTATTTTTTACATTTTTGGGATTCGCTGATTTTAAATTTCAAATTAGAATTTCAAAATTTAAAGTGGCGGATCCAATATAGAAACCCATTTTCAAGAAAATATGATTATTTTTAAAAACTCTAATGCGCCATATTAGATTCCCTATTTTGAATTTTGTAATTTTGATATAAAATTTAGATTTAGCGATCCAAAAAACCTATAGAAACCCATTTTCAAAAAAATCTGATTATTTTTTTAAAACTTCGATGCGCTATATTGGATCCACCATTTTGAATTTTGTAATTTAGATTGTAAATTCGAATTCAGCGACCCCAAAAATCTTAGAAAATGTGGCAAAAAACTTGCCACTATAAAAATTCCGGTAGTTTAACTTTTTTTTAGATGCACATATATGTGTCATTCATAGCGAAGGGGTTAAAATTTCGCTAAAAAATGGAAGTAAGTATTATTTAATATTATAATAGATAATATAGAAAAGAAGGTTTTAAAATCATTTTTAATTTATGATATGCGCCATATACATAATATTACTACATATATGTACTACGGGAAAATTTTGTCTGTATTCACCTAATTGAACTATCAAAACATGCAGAAATGCTTGTTCTAACATTATGCAACATGTACATTAGTACATACTATTTGTGTATACAGACAAAATTGTTTAAAGTCTCATTCTATTTAATTACGATACATAGGGTATTGTGGGGAAAAACAGAGATCATACTTTTCTAAAATCAAACTCAATTATCATATTCTAAGAAATGAAGAATAAAATCGAAGTTAATTATAACTAAATATCAAAGATCACTGAAAAAGGTAACTCGAAGTAGTGCGCATGTTTTGTGTTGTGTATAGTATTTATTAGTGCATCATTTAATCAACAAAACGTATTACCCTAAGTTTAAAACGTTATAAGAAAATGATGCATAGACAATCGATCGATACCTGTTTGCAAGGGTCCAAAATATTTTTTACCAACAATAAATTATTTCTATAACCAGTCGTTAATTAAATCAAATAAATAACATACGCAGTGTATAGCTATCCAAACAATGTTGAATTTGAACAGTATGAATTGCAATATTTTATAAATTCGCATCTTCTAATCAAGTATAAAGTATACAGAAAAAAGTATTTGGTATTTGTAAATTTCTTGGGTTGATAGATTTGTTTATGTGTAATTATTTATACATAATTAGATGGAATGGTTAACGTTTGAGATAAGAGTAAGGACAATTAAATAGATTTAGGTAAGTACAAACAATGGTTTGGACCCCTGGATAAACAATTTGATCTTCCTTGTCACATGGACAATAAAATGTGGAAATAATGTAAGAGAGGTTTTTCTTTTACTTACTATTGTTGGCCATCAGATTCTCATGTAGTTTGTCCCGTTGATCCTCTAGAACCTCACCCAGATACGTTGCTACTTTACGCGTTACTTGCTCTACGTATCCATCGAGTTTGCCCAGATCGTCTGACAAGCCAACCAATTGATCCAGCGTTCCAACCTTTAGATCTGGGATGTGAAATTTGTAGTTCACTGACAAGGAGTGCTGCTTAGATGTCAAATTGTTCATAGTCTCCCATGTCTGCTGACAGGTTTTGTCCCCAGGTGCGGATATTAGCCAATATTCAGTCATCTTGAATACTATGTTTCGTGACTAAACTTGTAATATACCTGAAATATACAGCAATAATATCACAATGACATTTAATCGAAAGATTTTAAGCAATCTCAAGTGTAAATGAATTATAAATGAGTTACGAAAGAATTTCTTTTAATTATATACACATGATTTAACTATTCGTTTTCATAAAAAATTAAAATGAGTACATAAGAGTGCAATATTAAATTACTTGAGTATTTAAAAAAATATTTACACACAAAACTTACTATTTTATATTACTCTTAATTTTATTACGTTTTATATACTTTGCTGTTTTTGTATACAAAAATAGTTTAAAAAGTAAAGCAGAATTTTTTAAAAGTTTACTATTAATAAATTATTAAGTGTTAATGTAAAAGTAAATTTGGTAGTTAAAATAGAAGAAAAAATACAAATATACAAGAAAATTGTTTTATAATCTCAGACGCAAGAGCTGATCTCCCCTCGGGCGCAACCACCTGCTGCCATCCTGTCAATTCTCCATCAAACCAGGTGGCCACCGTACCGCGCGCATTTGCGCAGAAAACGGACCGTGTGTTCGTCGAGAAGCACATCGAACGTGACGATTGGATGAAAGGGTAAATTAAATTCGCGGAGAATCCGCGGGACGAGAATCCGTATGGAAGGGGGTGTGGCACGGTCGGCGAGCGTCGCGTCGTGTCTGCTTGTTATGTAATTAGGCGCGCTTTCCACGTGATCGTACAAACGGCCCGCGGTGTACCTAGTATCTACCGCGTCGATCGATAACGAGAGAACGAACAAATACAGAATCCACGGCGATGAGGTTGGACGGCGCGTCCTTGGGCGAGATAGAATCTTCGGAGGAATATGTGGGGGATAGACCGATCCGGTGAGACGGAAATTGGGAGGAAAGAAAATAGCCGTGCCGACCCAATGGCGTCGGCATGCACCTCGAACCGCCTTCGAGGATCGATACCGTGGGACGCGTCGGTGGCAGACGTGGGCAGCGTGAATGTGCGGTGCGGTCAGGATTGCGAGGATTACGCGCAGGGAATCGCCGAGAATCCTCATGGCGGCCGGCAGGACGGATTCTTCATTCGATGATCGCCGATATACACAACGTGACATTTCACCTCGAAGCGACATCGGCGCGCGTGCGTCTCTTCGAGATGGATTGGATAAACGCAGTCACTTACCAGGCGCGAGATTGCCGCTGTGAACCTCCTGCTCGTTGTTTTCGTCGTCGATGTCGCGCAGCCGAATGCAGGCAAATTTCGCAGCTTCCCACCGAAGAGACTTCAGAGGATCTCGCGAGCTAGACGACGATGTTCGCCGACGACGATATCACTAGAGACCATTGTGACTTGTGACCGCTCACGTGATGACAGATTGCATACCGCTACTGCTACCTGCTTGCGACCCACCCGACAACTAAGTCGCCGCGGCGTGGCTCTGCCCTCTGCCTGCGATCCCTCGTGCCGTCAGCTGACTTGGCGCGACAGTGCTGCCCCGAGCACCGAATGGCTCTGAGATTTCGGATCCCAACTCCCATGGTCTCATCCAGGGGCTGTAATCTCTTATGTATTTTTCGTGACCAGCGTTTGTTGCGCCACCGCTGTAAGCGAACCCGCCGAACCGAACTAAAATGCAATATGGCCGTCTAAAATCAACATGGCCGTAGTAATGAGTTCCGTTCAACGAGTAAAGTGGAGCAAAGTGAAGTGAAGCAAAGCTTACGAGCAAGCGAGCGTCAACCGAGCATCATTCTCGTTATCTGGGTATGTGAACATAAGATATATTGAGTTTCTTACACAGCTATACCCATCGTAAACATTTATATTTCATAAAAAGGAATTCATTTTAGTCAAATGTGAGTAGCTTATTTCTTCTTGATGAAAAAAAGGCGTTAAATACCGAAGCTCATAAATGTAACATCGAAAGGAGAGTTATTCTTAGTTATTTAATTTGTGGTGTATAAAGAGACTGTTTTTTTTTTTTTAGACACCAGTAGCTGTTCCAGCTTTCGACTCTACACCAGCCTTCGACACCAGAAGAGTTATAGAATAAAGATGCTGTGGCTGCATTTGGAAACATCACCTGAGTGCTCTCGGATATCATTCTATGATAGAATGATACCCAAGAGCACTCGGGTGACGTTTCTGAACGCAGCCTGTCGGAAGAGTTAAATGAGGGAGCTACAATTACAACCAAGAAAAAGAAATCTATGATCACATTACTTAGCCTGTTGCAAGTTGCAAAGAAGCAGCTGATTCCACGTGGATGTAAGAAAGAGCCTACAATTAGTTGAAATACGAGATATAACGCATTTGAATAAGATATATTGAATATATTACTGTTGTGACAATGATTTAAGTTATTTGGCAACTTATTTATAATAAGTATTATGTACGAATTCTATGAGAAAAATCTATAAATCATACATTGTTGCTATAAATTCTGAAGCATTTTAATTGGATATGTTTAATTTTAGTTAAGTAAAACTGAATAAAAAGTAATACATTAACGCGCACGTATACGTTGAATTGTATACAAATATTTTTACAGCGAATATTTTTATATGCATTGAATGGACACGCGACTTAAGTTTTTACGCTAGTGAATACTTTTCTCCAAATATTTTTCTATGTAATGTTTTATATGCAAATTATAACATTTTATGTTTGTACTAAATATGTAATAAAACATGTGAAATAAATAAGTTCAAAAATTTTATTAAATATTATTAATTTGGACGTGTACATGTGTGCATGTGTGTACGTGTGGGTCAATGGAAGGGAAGGGGAGTGAGGTGAAAGGGGAAAGAGCGGCCATATTGCATTTTAGTTCGGTTCGGCTGGTTCGCTTGCAGCGGCGGCGCCACAACCGCTGTTCACGAAAAAAGCATGGGAGATTACAGCCCCTGGTCTCATCGCTGCCCATCCAAGCCCATCCCATCGCGTCCATAGCGTCACTTCTGAAGTTCTGAATTGTTCTGCGAGTTTCCGTGCTATTCTCTAACGTGTTTTTATCAAATTGCGATTTTTAAAGCAAAACGTGAAACGTCATGGGTTGCGATGGTGGCACTATTCCTCGCAGAGACGAGCTCGTGAGAGTGAAGAAGAAACCAGAACAAGTAAGTTTGGAAGATTCATAACCTCGTTTTGGATACGATTTTTTTATTGCCAACGAAATATATTTAATATTATTTTATCATTATTTTTATTTTTATATGTATTATCTTCAGATTATATACGTTGTTTTTCTTGTTATTTTTCTCTTTTTTTTTTCATATAAAAATTTAAAACAAAAGTGCAATTAATTGTATATATTGTTTTCCTATATTTACAGAAAGACAAGGAAGCAGAGTTAGCGTTCAAGTGGAAGCACTGTACGATACGACAATTACCATTGCAATCACCAGTTGTGGGTTGTAGCTTAGGTCGTCTGTACAGCAAGGAATCAGTATTGGAAGGTCTTTTGGATCGTAATACTCTCCCAGAATCTGCCATACACATTAAGAACTTGAAAGATGTGAGGAACCTTAATTTGACATCAAACCCAGCATTTAATGGTGATAAGGCTGAGAAAGGTGATGGTTACAATGACAGTGGCAAAAGCCCATATATTTGTCCAGTCATTGGTTTGGAAATGAATGGAAAATACAAGTTCTGTTTCTTGTGGTCATGTGGATGTGTAATGAGCGAACGCGCCCTCAAAGAAGTAAAGAGTACAGTAAGTGAAACTTCCAAATATTTATACGTATGGAAATAAATACAGGTATCCTTCTACTTATGTTTTTGTTCCAAAACTTTGGTCATAAATCAAATTGATTCTAACAGCATTAGTTTTATATAGGTAAAACATTTATGTTAAAATTATATTACAAAAAATGTTTCAAATTAAAAAATTTATAAATCGAGATAATCATAAATAGAAAAATACTGTATTGACTAAATTTAAAATTTAACAAGAAAATATTAAATTTTACAGTCATGTCATAAATGTCAGCAACCATATGAAGAGATGGACATAGTCATATTAAATGCGGAAGGTGATGATCTGGAGCTCATGAAGGAACGAGTGGCACTTAGGAAAGCTAGTAAAAAAAAGTCTAAGAAGAAAAAGTTAAACGATGACATAACAACAGAAGAAAAGACAGACGAAGTATCCAAGAAGAAGATGAAAAAGGAGGAGAAAATCCCTAAATTAAACAACAATCATAAAGAGGCTAATGATCCTGCTTATAAAAAGGCTAAAAGCGATTACAGCGTTGCAAAGGACCCCAAAGCGTCGGAAGTCTTCAAAAGCATTTTTACCACTCATAAATCTGCTACAGAGCAAGATAGAGCACACTGGGTTACTTATAATCCATTTTACAATTGATGTGTATAACGTAGAAATAGAAATTATTTCCTCACAGAGGAAAAAATGTAAATAATAACAAAATTTAATAATTTACTTTATATATTTTAACATGTGTAAGTAACCGAAATGTTTAATGTTATCTCATTAGATTAATAAAAATAAACTCAATAAATCACCTATAATTTTAATATCAAAATAATTTATGTATTCTACAAATTCATATATGCATATTGTATCTTTTAAAGGCACATAATATAATCTAATTTGCATATAAATTTCTTTGATTTAAATACATGTTTCGCCTAAAATTGTTTAAAAAAAGTATATTGTGTGTACAATGTATAGTAATCGGTCTTACGAAATTATCAAATTACATTTGCGCAGGTATCCTACGTACAAACAAGGCTCGAATAGCTCTAAATATTCTGAGTATAGTGCGTTTCCTGCGCGAATGTCTGTTCAATCCCAAATGATTACACAGATATAAGACTACTATCACTATAATAATTATTCCTATTATGTAACTCCATTGGTAAACAATCGCTTGTTTGTCTTCCTGATTTTCATTCATGTCGTAAGCTATAATGTCAGTGTCGAGATGTTGTAACGTAGGGATACCAGCACCACCGACTCGTCTCTTAAGCCACATAGTGTCTGTATCCTGCAATACTGAATTCACTGCGCTCATGGTATCTGCTACAGGGAGCAGCTTCTGAGGCTTGTAAAGTTCTCTGTAAAAGAAAGATAAAAGAATTAATTTTTTTCCAACATTAAAAAATATAGAAACAATATAATACATTTATTCGAACACTTGGTATGAGAGTCATCCATTTTTAGCCTTGACCTCTGACTATTCTTCACCACAATTACAAAATAATTGAAATACACTTTTAAAACATCAAATTAAACTAATGATTTAATTCTTGATGATTTTCTTCTAGCATGCATTTACTTTTTCAAAATGAAAATGGAAACTAGTAAAGAAGTGGGTAGGCTTACGAAATATTTAGTATTGGATTGACATTTATATATATATGTGTGTGTGCGTGCGTGTGTACGTGTGCGTGTGTGTGCTAAATTACTTACATTGGCACAGAATCATTGACTGGTACGGGCACAGCATAGATAGGGGTTATACATAATGGAAGAGATTTAAAGCTGCCTGCAGGTTCATTAGCTATTACTTTACTATGACGACTGAAATGATTTTCTTTCATTCGATGCGGTAATTTTCCAATCGCTATATTACTCGTCGTCTTAACAGTCTTGTGTTTTCTTTGATTTTCGTTCATAAAAACGGTAGGTACATATCCTGTTGTTGTGTATTCCAAGATAGCATCAAGCATCCAAAAACAAGCTAAATATAGATAATAATACCATTTTAGTACATTATATCTAAATCATAAAATTATACAATTAAAAAATTCTAGAATTATTTGAAAAGAAATAAAAAATTTTTAATGTCCTTTAGTATAAAATATTATAATATTAATTACATAATATTAATATTTTTAGAATTAATATTATAGATTATTTATCATTATTTAAAGCTATTTTTCCATTAACATTTTTTCCCTGTAATACGTACATTTCTGTAAATGGCTGTCATCAATACAATTTGAATCTCCATAAACAACGAGTCTGCCAGACATACTTGTCTGTTCTTTGACATTTTTTTCACTATTTTGATCTACCTGCAATTCGTCATTAATTTTATCATTACGTGCCATTTCAACATCTTTTTCATTAGTCACTTGTAAAAGTCCAAGTATCGGTACGAATGCAGATGTTCCCGATTCTTTTTCCAGTAGCTCTTGGCCCTGATCGTATAAGTCCGCATATAGAACAATCCCATCCTTTGGAAATCTGAATGAATATAAACTTTGCTGTATATAATCTAAATCAGTTTTTCCGCGCATGAAATAACTTGCCTAATTAACGTAGTCCCGGATGCGAATGTGACTGGCGCGTGCTGGCCAAGAGTGAATTGACCATTTCGTACTTCGTCGCCAAATGCCACACCCCAATTGGGATAAAGCAAATCGTTTATGGCTGGAATATTGGCACCTCCCGTTTCCGGTATCCACCATCGACGAGTATTCTCGTCATAAAACTTGATTTTTCGCATAACTGCTATATTGTACCAGTCTGCAAATACAATTACTGATAAACCATCTTCTTTCACATCCCGTTTTAGCTTTGCCACCTGCAGTTAAAATTAATTTATATTAGCATATACATGGATGGCAACAGATGAAAGAAAATTTATGGAATAATTCTAGATGATCAAATTAAACAAAATTGTAATTAAGACTTCATTTTTAATTATAAATGTTTAAATATTCACATTTTGTTTTATTTTGTCATCTAAAATTATTTCTTAAATTTTTTCTCACTTATTGCAAAAAGTTCTGTATATACTTCTTCAGGAAAAAATTCTTCCTCTGTATCTACGATAAGCAGAGTCCCATAATTTCTTGCATCAAAACAGGTGAACGGATAGCCAAGCACTTCAAGATAATACCCGGCATTACGTAAATGTTGATACATGTCTTTAAAGTTAGTATGTATATGATCTCCATTCCAGTCAAGAGGGTCATTTTTTACGCGCAAATCATCTCTAGGAAAATATCCGGGTGGATATCGCAAGTTATGATACTGATCCCATAAAATACGTTTACTGAAATAAAATATTAACAAATATATATAAATAATTTATTAAATATGTGCAAAAACATGTTTCGGTACATTATGCTCAAAAGTATCAATTATCTAAGACATTGTGTTTACTCACTGTCTGGGAGGTGTGGGTATAACTTTTGCCTGCAATGGAAGCGTTACTGTTGATTGGCGTGGCTTACCTGCGCCATCACTCTCAACAGTGAGAGAGATATGGCCTGTATGAAAATACAATCTTCTATAATACATACAAATCGATCTATCGAAGGAATGAAATTAATTTGAACCTTGTGTGATCCCTTGCCAGTCGTGAGACATCAATGGAACCGTTATAGCAACTGCTAACCAGCCAGACCATGGCCACAGGACATCGCTGTACGTTAACGCCACATCAATATGTTCACCATTGCCATTACCGGTATACGGATGCCAGGTAAGATTCACTACATTCCCAGCCACCCCCAGACCATTTATTATAGTTACATTGACTATTACGGGCATACCAGTATGATATATAGCTTGAGTACAGTACGGCCACATATATTGACATTCCGTCAAATCTATGTAACTAATCATTAAACAGAAAATTTTATTAACAAAATCTTCTTTGTTAAATATAGTCATTACTTGAAGAAAAAATAAATTTAGTAATTGTTTAGTAGAATAATATTTTTATGTGTGCAGTTAATGAATTAATAGAATTAATTAAGTATACAATATATAATCAAGACCAATTTAAAAAAATTTTTTTTACTCTTATGTTTACCTTGGATGAAGTGTAACGACAGGGGTATATGATTGTAAAAAATAAAATGCTCGCAAGAGATCTAATTTTCCCGCACCTTGCTCGAACATACCAATTCCAGGTAAGCGACGAGCTGAATTTATTAACGCTTGTTTCATACTCGCTGGTGTAACCTTACAACATTTATTATTACTTATTGAATATAAAACGTATAATAGAATACTTTGATTTTTGTCAATATATTTTGTAGAATGATATATATTGGTGCATGAAAAATCGTAATTACCTTTTCTTTATTAATTTTAGATTTATTTGTTTCTACAAATGCGCTAGCTAATAACGCAATCGCGCCGGTAACAACGGGACTAGAAACAGAGGTACCGGAAAGACTTCTACATCCATTCTGTAAAGCGGACCCTCTTACTCCCGATCCATATATAACTAGGTCAGGTTTGACTCTACCGTATCCATAAGGTAATTCCCACGTAGTCATACCGCGCGATGAAAACCTTGCTATTTGATCATCCCAATTAATGCCTCCTACACCAATCACATCCATTTGATCGGCAGGATTATTTAAAGTGCTATACAAACAAAATAATATTACAAATTGATTATATTTATAGTTTCTTTTAAAACATAAAACATTGAAGAAAAATAATTGAAACTTTAAGGAAATTCTCGTTTTGTCACATAATATTATTATATTACGTAATCAAATTTTAAGAATAAGTTTATGATTAATATAACAGTCATCTTGTTATTATTTAAATCATTATTATAAACAATTGTTTTTAATTTTTTTATATCAATATTTATCAATAGTATTATATACAGAAAAAATTTTTCAATAATAAATCGTTTTTATTTCTTAAATTTTGTTATTTATTATTTTAAAAATAGCAATACCAAAAGGTCCTGTGTTAAAATATATATGTTAAAATATATATATGAATAAAGAGTAACGTGATTTTCTTCTACTTTTTTCAAGCTGGAGAACATTCTTAAAGGACATATAATTTCTTGCTAAGCTAAATATGTTTAAGTAATGCGAATTGAAAAATTAATTAGTTTAAAGATAAACGCGATGTAATTTTGATAATATGAATCTAAAAAGTTCTAATTCCATTTCCTGTAAATAAACTGCATGAAAGTTATATTATTTTATTTACCCATATAAAGGTCCATCATTGCCAATTGCCGACACCATAATGATACCATTAGCTGTAACCTCCCATACTTTATCAACAAATGGTTGGTCCATAAAATCTGGACCACCAATGCTGAGATTTAATACAGTTACCTTCCGAAATATGGCATGATTAAATGCATCCAAGAACCATGAAGTATAAGATACCTGTATATTACAGATAATACAAATTCTTTTAAGTAAAATTAGAAATAAAAAAAAAAGTATGAAAAAAAAAAAATACCTGAGCGTTTGTAAAAACACGGAAAATATAAAGATCTGCATCTGGAGCAAATCCAAAACAATCTCTAGAGGATGACGCGATAACACCGGCTACGAATGTCCCATGACCTAGGCCATCTTCTCGAGTATTTTCATTTGTCCAATTTATCCTTTCTTTAATATTCCTAAAATGTGGATGACTAGCGGCAAGTCCAGTGTCAAATATCGCTACTTTTATATCTTTTCCAGTAATGCCCATTCTCCATAATATGTCAGCTTCGAGCATATATGTGATTTGTTTTGGTATAGCTCTTAATAATTTTCGAGATGTGTGTCGGTTAGGCGATTGTCCAGGTTGAACATTCTGAAATAAGATATTGGCTTTACAACAGTTTTAGGTATATCTGTTCAATATATGAAAACTACAAAAAAAAATTATAGTATATGTACATATATATACATAGTAATATATATATATATAGTATATGTATAGTGCTCTATATAGATATTATAATATAAATTATAAACAAAGCATATTTTGCAAAAATTTAGGATAACATTTTTTAAAAGATAAAAAAAATTCTGTATAAGTAACATTGTTTCATATAATAGCAAGAAATAATATTTTTGCAAGAATAAATAAAATATATTAGTTTTAACTTGTTGCTAATATTTTTCTAAACATCTAGCTAGCTTGATATTATCTGACATTTGAAAATTATTACAAACTTACATTAATTCTTCTTTTAGAATTTTTATATGCTAAGACATTGAAATCGCTTGATG